>NC_052521.2:22100000-22319025 GCF_016746395.2 Drosophila simulans | reverse complement strand
AAATTGTGGATAAGCCTAACCTTAAAACATAAGAAAGAAAACTGTATAACGAACTCTATTCATGTAAATTAATTTTTTTTACAGAAAGAACCACATAAATACTTGAAGGTTCAGTTATGCGTTTTAGAACATGGCCAAAACGTTTTTCACATATCTTTAAAAATTAGTACAAATTTTATTTGTTACATGTGTTACCCATTTTTTAACGAAAATAGTATACCCCTTTTTCTTAAATAACGGGTATAAAAAAATAGTTAACACATAAGTTGTAAATTCAATTCAAATGATTTTGACTTTGGGACTTATAGAACCATCGAGTTGGAAAAGTTTGAACTATGGAAGCTGAGTTTAATTAAAAAGAATCCTTATATTTTTAATATATAATGTGGGAAATAGCCCAAGGCTGACAAATAAAGGGAAGTATGAGGTGACCCCTCCCACACCCAATCCATATTTCATTCTATCCGTCCGTTTACTTTTAGGGAGCATATAATAATGTCTTCCTTGCATAGGCGTCAGTCGTAGAATTTGCGAGCAGAAGTCTTCGTCCTAATTCTTATTTTCGGACGTTGCAACCGAACCGCGTCGGCGGTTTTTATTTTTTCATTCCTTTGCGGATTGGGGGTTCAAAAAAGATATATGTACATGTACACCTCAAAACAGGTATTTACCAGTTTCTTCCCGTTTCTTATTTAAACTTATTTATAATAAGCTTTTATTAGTAAAATGGTGGGTAAACAGTTTTATCATACGTTTTATTTGTTTAACATTACGTTTAACTTTTTAATTATTGAATTGTTTTTATATACGTATACGCTCATAGAGTATGTTTACAGAAGTCTAAGCGAAGAAAGTCTAAAATGCTAATAAGCAGCACAAAACGTGAGCATTTGTCCTGCGTCTCACTCTTTTACACCGTTGTATATACATGTGTAAGTACATAAGACGTTATTTATGTAATACTTGTACATACAATTTTATATATAGGGGGCTGACAGGATGAAGCCTTTTTTGGCTGTTGAAAGGGGCACAAAGAAGAGAAGGCGTCAGTTCCGCGGCATGGCTGAACGGGAGGCGATGGGTATGAGTGGGTGGTGTCGACTTTCTTTCATAGCATTGTAGATTGTTTGCTCTCTCTCTCTCTGGAGATTAAATGGAAAAAACACTGTGACATTTTCTGACTGCGCGGCGCGATTTTTATATTCGTTTTTGCTCAGCTGCTGCCGTTGCCTGCAGACGTAAATTTAAATTCCAGTGAAGGGATGAATAAAGGGGCTGGGCGTGGGGAGGAACGTGGCGACGGCATTAGTGGGGCGTCTTGTGGCAAATGTAAAATAATGCGAAAGGGCTTCGTTTGCATAAATTAAAAATTTATGTAATGCTGCCCGTTTTCGCTTTTACGAAAAATCGAAGAAAGCTGTGGGTAATTTTCTATAGCGGGGTTGCTTCTTTTCGAATAAATAAATTTTTTTGCTTTACACAATATTCCAATATGTATATATATTATATGTATTTCTTGTTGGGTTTTTCAGACCGCATTTTTAAATTTAACATAATATATTTTGGTTTTAAAGTAATACATAGTTAATCAGTATGCATACGTATGTATTTATTATTGAAGAAAGTAAAACATTAAATTAGAGAAGAAATAGTTATGACAAAAAGTAACAGTTTCGTTTACTTATTTTATGGTAGACTGTCATATCTAATGCAATCATGTACCATAATATACATTTTCTAGTTTATATTTCCTGACGTATTTTACAAGGGTATGAGTGTATGTCTTTAATGGGTTTAATATTAAAACCCCATAATTAACACATAACTCTTATTTTTGGATACATTGCACATCCCTAGCCACAGTTAGGGTTATAATTTATTTACATAAAAATTGACTTGTGATTTTATATATTTAATTATATCTATCGGTTTAAACGTCGAATGTTGCTGTACACAATTAATATGATGTCTTTCGGGCGCTGACTTTCAAATGATTAGAAGTGCACTCTCTATTTTTGTTTATAGCTCTTGTATTCTTTTAATCTTGAGGAACTTGTATACCATACATTTGAATGAACAAAGAAAATTACATATTAATTTGTTACATTATTATGACTACAAAGTTTTTAAATAAAAGCAGTAAGATTATTGGCTTACCAATGAATAGAACCAAAAATTACACTAAAATTATTTCAAATTATTATTGTTATATACAACCTTAAATACTTTTACATCTAGTTTGAATTGGCCTAGTATTCAAAATTAATTTCTTACTTAGGTGCTTTTAAATATGCATCAAAATTGTAATACATATAAATTGTTTATGTTTCTTAGTTTATATTCCCAAGTGTTGTATATAAATTCAGTTGAATTGTACGATTGCCAAATTGTTGAATGTATATACTGTTTAGCTCACAACAATTTCGATACAGAGGTATTGGAGGTATTTGGTTATAGCAATTTCTTCCTGTGTGTTTGGTTCAAGTCTTACAATTAAAACTAATAGTCACGAGTGTTTAGACAAGTGGGATTACTATACTTTCAATACTCATTGATCTACATAAGCTTATGATTTTGGAATATATATTAACGCTTCTTATAGTTTGCAAAAAAAAAAAAACGATTTTCAAAAATGGATGGGTAAACAGTGTTTAAGTGTTTGAAATATCAAATAAAAACGGAATCAGTTAAATATAAACGTTACCATTGTTTTTCTTTTTTATTTATTGTTTATATATTAAGCAGCAACAATTAAACCAAATATTTATTGAAGTATAAATATAAAAGTGTATATTTAAAAATGAGCTTAAAAAAACAGGATTAACTCAGTTTTTATATCTAATAATAGTTTCAAATAGTAAATGCAAACAGAACAATTAGCGAACAAATGTTTTTTTATTATTTAACTTAAAGTTAGTTTTGATTTGAAGATTATTGGCATTGTTTTCTTAAAGAATTTGATTAAATTTTAAAAAATTAAGCTAATAAATTAAATAAAATTATTTATAGATATCCTAATTAAACTGTGTGTCTTTTCGTTTTCTGTTACAATGCATGTTTAGAGCGCCGATTACTTTACAATTGGCAGCTGTGTAAGCTGAATATGTACAATTTAAGATTCCGAACCTAATAATATAACTTAAATGTAAGGTAAAGAATGGCACGACATTTTCGATTTAATTTGGTGGGGTGTGGCGGTAACAAGCATATGGCATGGCTTACTTTGTACAATTTCAAGTTTTTTTGTATGTATTTCTCTTAACTTGTACTTATGATTAAATTCCTGTTGCAACAATTTTTACTTTCCACTTCGAAATAGCAAAATTTTCAATTTTGTTTTAATAATTGCCAGTCAATTTCATCAAATGAAAACTGATTAGGGCTATGTACAATTCGGTATGGTAATGGCCTAATGTTGTTGATGGCCCATATATGAAGCCGCGGCATCATCTAAATCATACAAGTCAATATCATCGGTTTGCTCGTGAGATCCGATAGAGCGAGGAGAGTGCATGCTCAAATCCTCCGGCTCGGTTTGCTCAGGCATATCACTGGGTACGTGAGGGATTTGCGGTGGAGGTAGCCGGAAAACCCGACGAATGTCCTGTGCCTTGCGCCGTGCGATGCTGCTGCAATGGCCATCCACAGAGCTGGTTCCATCTTCAGACAAATCCAATGGACCATCGTCCTCCGGTGTCGCTTTTTCCATGTCGACCGACTCATTCGAACCTCCGTAGGTGGCACACATTGCCGCAAATCTATTCGTGGATGCCTCGATTGCCATTGCGGAGATTGCCAAGGGGTAGTCTCCACTCATGGCTGGTGAAAGCGCGGGAGTAGGCGGCGACTGAATGCCACACTTGTGATTCATTAGATGGTGGCGCCGTCGGAACTTCATGTGGCAGCGTTCGCACTCGAACGGCTTTTCGCCGTTGTGTACCAGCATGTGGGACTTAAGCTGATTGGAGTCACTGAATTTGCCATCACAGATTTCACAAGTATAGGGACGCTCTCCAGTGTGGACACGCAAATGTCTTCTAAGATTGGCCACCTGAACGAATTGACGATCGCAGTGTGAGCAATGATATGGTTTTTCTCCAGTATGCAAACGCATGTGGGTTTTTAAGTGATGGTCACGAGTAAACCGCTTGTGGCACTCCGGGCATTCGAAAGGCTTCTCACCGGTGTGGGTGCGTTCGTGGTTCTGAAGCACGTGCTTATAGCCAAAGCTGCGTGAGCAGATTTTACAGGTGAAGCTTTTGTCGCGAGATGGATCCTTGGAGACAGCGACACATCCAGCATTTCCACCCGCTCCGTCGTGAGTCGAATTGGGAGAGCTGCCACTGGAAGGCGGAGATATTGGGCCTCCCGATGTATGGTACATATCGTTTACACTCATGCTGATCTCGGTCTGAAACTCCTTCTTAACCGACAATTTTCGAGCCTTCTTCGCTGGCTCATGGTTCTGGGGAGTGCTGTTGGGGGAAGTTAATGGGTGCTTGCCACTACCTAAAGGAGTGGACAGCGGCGAGTGCGGGCTGGCTGGCGGCGAATGTAAATGCGTGCCCTGGGGCGGGAGCGACTGTTGGGCAGCCCAAGCCCCAAACAAAGCCGCCGGATTGTGTGGAAAGAGTGTGTTGGCCAATGTGCTCATGGGCAGTTGGGCCATGAATGCGGCAGCCTGACGGTTTGCAGCCAGAAGTTGGGTAGGTGAGAGCATTCCAAAAGCTGAGGCTGCGGCCGCCTGTTGGAGACCCATAGCTGGGTAAATCGCAGCGGCGCTTGTTGCTGATGTGTTGGCCGACATGGGGGGCGATAGCGACATGGAACGGTCCAGATGAACGTCCTCTTGTTTTATGCCAGCTAATGCAGCAGCTAAGGCTAAAAAAAAAAGAAAAAGTTAGTAGGGTTATCTTTTGGAAATGTCTAGTTACTGATGTGACCCTTTCCTAAGAGCAACGGTTTAAAAGAGAAAAAATTTTTACATATGATACATGTGTGAGAGAAAGTTTCGTACGGAGAGGACTCTTAATATATTCGCAGCTCTCTATTTTCGTCTAACTAGTTTTTGTTTTGGTCGATTACGAGTTAAGTGCCGGTTCTTGTCCAAACATGTAAACAAATTCTAACTTGTCTGTGTGTGTAGAAGTGTGTTTTGTATTTCTTAAATTTGTATTCGCTATACTAAAGATATCGGACTAAACTGTGTTTAATTATGAGAAAGTGATCGGGGACACTAGAACTTCCAGATAGTTTGCAAAATTTGGGAATCTTTTAATTCGGGCTAATACTTACTTCGCGTTTGTGCGTCTTGAAGCATTGATATGGATATCAACAAATTTTTGTTGTGCTCCTAATTTTGTGCTCGCGCAATGTTTTTCCTCACACAGCAAACACCTTTAATATTCTCCTTTGTAGTTTTGTAGCTTTAGTTTTTTAGACGACAAAATTTCATTTGAGCAATTTGTGCGCACTTTCAGGGATATGAATAATTTCTTTAACACTTTTGTACTTTGAGGTAGACAGATTTCACTAAAATTTTCTTTTATAAAAATTCACCGATTTAGCAAAATGAGGTAGTTGAAGTTTGATTCGATTATATTACACGCGGTTGTGTGTGGCACAGCAAATGGTTGTTCCTTTCGCTGACAGAGCCAAATCACGACTGATACAAATTCGCTGCGTGAGCTAACTATAAGTACGCTCTGTCTCGGCGAAAGATTCTCACTCACCCTCGTACGCACGCAGACCGGGACTCAATTGGCTCTCCCGCTCACACGCACGCAAATAAGCGTGCAAACAGGAAGGGAAATCATCACGGCGAAAGCGAAAAACGATCCCCAAGCCTAAGCAGGTAAAGTAAAAACTGGGTACTTCGCTGAGTTGAGTGAGTTGGTTTCATCGATTCCTTTTTATACCTAAAAGTGCTAATTTTTCATATGCAAATTGGTGCGAACGAGACAGCTAGAGGTTCCTTTCAATGCCAAAGATATATAGTCAGCTAGAGCCAGATATGGACGATGTGGTTTTTTAACATAGGTTGTCGATGAGAATTATCTTCGCTGAGTAGAGGGTTTTATGACCTTTGCGTTTCTAGTCAGTCATAAAACATAAAAAATCAAAACTATGTGTTGACCATTAAAGGACATTTTTTAATTCTTATGACCACTTCCGCTTGTGTTTTTTAGAGCCTTCATAAAAACTGCACTTGCAGGAATATTACACCACATAAAGATCACATAGGAGTTTTTAGAGTTACTAAGGGACGCACAACAAAAACTCACTCAGATGTGCCTTGGTCATTTCCCCTTTTAACATTTGAGTTATAGGAAATAACTAAGGTGTCTAAGAGGGATGAACGCCAATGGAGTTCTGGGCGAAAATGAAACAGCGAGAGCAAAAGAGCCAAAAGTCATGAAAAGAGATGTCACGGACGGGGTTGAATTTCAAGCGTGCGCTGTACGAGTGAACAGGAAGTAAACAAAACATCGGCTTAAGGAGTGCAGAAAGTAAGAAAGAAGGTCGACTGTTTTTTTTACCAGCTAGACTGAGTGAGTTTTTCGTCTTCTTTGTAGCCTGTTGAGCAAAGTCACAAAGTGGAAGTTCAGTTTAATGGACAACTAATTATTGGCACACGTCTAAAAAAGAAATCGTAAAAAGAAACTAGTAAAAAACGGATTCAGGTAGAAAGAAAATATCATAAAAAACTGTTAGAGAGCTGCATCGTTGAAATTTTTTTTGCTTGCATGGACGTTTTCTGTGACTTTTGCGGATTGACTTTTAAATGGTTTTATGTAGATTTTTATGGCAAGGACATGCTATGTTAAATTTATGTTGAAAATGGGTGCAGATCGGTATTTTTGGTTTGGTAGGTAGGCCAAGGACGCTCAGAGCTCACCGGGTGGTAAATTTGAACTACCGTGGATTTTAAGAAAGTGAAACCAAAGAAAAGCAGAAAGGCACACATATCCTTGCTCCGCATAATGTTACGTAAAATTAGAATGGTTTTGTCATCGAATGTTCGACTTCATCGAAAGATTTTCACCATAACAAAATTCGCAGAAGGCATTAAATAATATGCAAGCAAAGCGCTTAAAACTGACCCTATTGATAAGAAATTCTTTACTTTCGGGATGAGCTGACCGGTTTTAGCAAATCTTCATACGATTCCTAGGTTTCGGTGATTAGTCAGAAATTTTTTTGGGTTGGTTGCGTGATAAGCAGCGGCTTGATATTGAATAATCCACTTAAGCTCAACTGATTTTAATAAGATCCGGGCCTTATCGTTAATGACTTTGTCGACAATCGCTAAACTAGAATATTATCAAAACGAGTAAAAGAAAAGTAGACTAGATTTTGATTGGCAAAGCGAAATAAAGATTTCCGTGTGAATGGGGCAGTAGTGCGTAGTGAAGTGCGTATGGTCGAGGACGCCGATAAGGTCCGAAATAGGGGAACTTACCTGGGTCAACAAATTTAGTTTATTTTCCCTTTTTTTATTATTCTTTAATATTATTGTGTAGTTTTACCTTTTAAAATTAAAGTTTGTGAAGCTGCGTCAAACTAATAAAGGCGTTTAGCTTTATTTTAAAAGAAACCACGCGCTAAGCTAAAACATTTTAAGCTTCATTATTTTTTAGCAAGAAGATATCAATCATTGAACAAATATATGAAGTGAAAACGAGGGTTGTCAACAAAAGGGAAATGGTTCAATAAAAAAAGGGGGAAAAGCGGAAAAAAGTTGAAAGTAAGGACCTAAAAAACGGGCTGCAGCGGTTGTAATATGAAGCATCCGTAGGGGTGCAGATAGGTTTTTTAATTGTTTGACAACCCATAAGTGTGCCCACAATTTTTTAGCAATTTGTAACACTCGATTGGGTTTCTGTTCTAATTTTTGAGGGTTTGGTTTTTTATTTATGGTAAGTGCATAGTAACGATAGTAACGTTAATGGCGGTTACCACATGTACGCGAAGATTAAGCAAAACATAAGAAGGTACTATGAACCTCTGATTTAGTATAAATCCATTCACAAAGTATCGAGAACAGGATTGAATTCTGTTCTCGAACTTGTCTTTATCCAGTCGGTAATCGTTGGTCCTAATCCGCGCAACCTTAAGCTGTCATGGAACGACTGAGATCTATTTAAATACCCCTTTCGAACGAACTCAAAAAGAATACTCGACCTCAGTTTTCTATATATTTTATGTTTACATATATAAATCACGAACAATTTATTCAGTTACCGATGTCACGCGATCCGAAAAATATCAAACAATGACGACTACATGTATTAAACCAATGCTTTTTTTGAATCCGAGTCTCAGCAAGGGTAAGGGTTAATGTGGAAGACTCCTAAGAAAAATGTTTTAAATAAATTAGCAGCTTGCGCATCTGGTTACCATAGTGATTGGATCAAGAACTTTGATTGCTGATCTGCAATGATGAAAATTATTGCAATTGCTTAAATAAGAGGAAGGCTGGATTAGGATATACATATGTATGTGCCATGGTTGTATTTGTACATATAACAATATCCACGCTTTCTTGTTTCTGTTTAAGATTGGTCTGGTCTCAAATTCCTTTTTCTATCAAATAAATTATACTTGTAGCTTTTTGCAGATATGAAAAAAAACGTAAACAGCAAACGTTAATGTGGTTTGAAAAGTAAATATTCATAAAATGGATGATTTTAAAGAGCGCTTAAAAAATGAAGCTTATTGAACTACAAAACAACGAAGTTTGGCAATGTTAAAAAACTTGTTTGTCATTCTCGATTACAGGTAGATAATAAAATCGGACTTTAAAAAACGGAAGTACACAAGGACTTCCTTTGCATTCGTAAAAAAGACAAGTCAATAATTTTAAAAAGTTATGCGAAAGAGTGAGATGGCTAATGACGCTGAGTTTCAGGCGATGTGTCGGCTGCGTTTACGGTGCAGAAGTGACATGCAAATGATCAAATTTTATTGGCTGCCTAGTCATGTTTATGACGCAAGATCCCTAAGCCGGATTTAGTTCAGTTACACATATTTTTTGCATTGTTTTTACTTTGACATTTTTTGTTGTTTTTAAGAGAAATTTGACTTCTTAATTGCCGACGAACTCAAGGCTGGTATACTGACTACCTGGGACTAAAGAGTCTCGGATTCAAGGGGCAAAGACGGAACCCACGCTTACAGGTAGATAAATACTATGCCGACTGCCCTTCTTAGTGTATTTAGGAATTCCATAATTATGATCCTCATTCGGTCCATAGACCTGCCTTCTTGCGAATTGAAGAAACTGAAAAAAAAACAATGCAGGCGGAGTCGCGAAAAAACGCGTCGCGCTCTAAGCCGGAGATTAACAGAGGGATTTAAGGAAAATCCGTCAATATTACGCCCCTTGGTAGGGGATCAAGCTTAATCGCCATGCTTAAGGCTGGATTATTTGTCTGAAAAAATTTAATCCGTTTCTGAAGGTAGGCGTTACACTTTTTCTTTTCTGATCCAGATCCCAGCTGCTTAAAAGAAGTAAAAGCAAAAAAATATAAATTGTAGCAAATTGCTTTTTATGATCATGCATGTCGATTAAGTTAAAGCAGTTATCAGGATCGCTAGACATATTCAGGTAACTCCATATTTTCATCCCGGAAAATGCTACTTAGCTACTGATCCAGTGATTAAGCTGGGATTATAGTTAACTTAGGATCCCGATTTGACTTCATTCTCATTAGGCGCTAGGATACTTGGCGTGTGTGGTGCAATAGGAAAACCGCATTTCCGCGTATCTCGATTAACCCGAATAGCGATATTTGTTTTTTTCTAACTGTGTTATGTATTAAATACTTCTTATCCCACTAGTGCTGCTTTCTGCTTTTTACCATGAAAATTTGTCAAGTTGAAAACCAATTTTTCATGCGCACCACCCACCATTGTCAGTTTGCTGTTTTATCTCTAAATATGTAAATCCCAGATGTATAATTGGCAAATTGTGTTGAATATTTTTCGAAGCTGATTATCTTATTATATCAGAAACGTTTCCCACTGGACTTGACGCGCAACTTTTTATTATGAGCGGGGTCTTATCTTTCGTTGTTTTATTCTTGCACTATGCTAAATTAAACGTCCTAGACAAAAATACGTACGAGTGCGAGTTGAAACGTAGAGTCAAGATCAAGGATTTTGCCATGCTTATCTGTAGGTCGTACAATGCACCCGGAGCGCATTTTGTCAACCAGTTTGTTATCAGCAACAAAGCTATTTGTTTTTCAAATAACAAAGCCAGAAGCTCCAAAAGTTTTAAAAGAGAGGACAAAAATCGACATGGCAACAAATATCGCTAAAACAAATACGATGGCAGATTTAACCACGAAATATGAGCTTCAGACCATATAAGAGGAAAAATAAATCTCTTCGTATAGCAAATTTAATGCGCCAATCTCACTAATGCTTAACTCAGACAAATATATCAGTTGTATTTGTTACCTTACATAATTGGTAAAATATATTATATTATCCGTTTTCAACCTAATAATGTGAATTGAATATCGGTCGATATTGGCTAATTTGTGTTTCGCTCGTTTGTGGCAAGACGTGTTTTGAAATCAGTGCCAGAAATGCAGAGGTGCGTTAAAGATGTTGATATGATGTCACTCAAATGTCCGCAAGTCAATCCAATTATACAAAACCTTACAGTAGAAACCGCAAAAAGTTGAGCCTTGACAGGATAATCAGGCGACGATTGTTTGGCAATTAGACAGAAGTGAAGTCGTAGAAATGTCAAATGACAAAAAAACTCATGACCAGTATAAAAAAAAATATAAAAGTATCGCATTGCACATTGGCAGCTTTTCAAGTGAAAAGTTGGTGGTTGAATGTGTTCTTTGTTTGTCAGCGGTTGCCTGTCAGCGTTCTAACTCTTGGGAAATTTTTCTAGTAAATTTGCAAAAATGAAGCTATAAATTGCATTGATATTCCGCTGACAGCTGGACGATTTTAGATATGATGAGGGGTTGGGCCACACGCATAGAATCAGTCCCTAAGTTGAAGCCAGTATTTGTAAGCATAGGTTGTCAACAAGCGCGGCAAATGACAATTTCTAACGGCCAATCCTTTTTAGGCTCTGGTCGGAATCAATTAATCAAATGTATTGCCACCTACATGAAATGAAGGAAGTCCTTAGGTGTCAATAAATCAACCTAAATGATTTATGGATGTTAAAGAAAGTAGCTCCTTCTTTTCTGGGGTCTGAAGAGTTACATATTTTACCAGGTTTTGATCTTTACTTTGGATCGGGAATCGAGTGAGAACATTACAAGCCAGTTAGCTTATTATTATTGAAGCAGCTCCATTAATCATAATTTTTTTCCAGGATATTTGATGTGGAAAAGTTTAAAGCATTTCTTAGACCTAAATGTGTTAAATATTCTAGTCATGCGTTGTTGTATTAGACGTCAACTTTTCTCCGTAAAATAAAGTGGAGCAACTCATGGTTCTGCATTTCTTTTAAAATTTAAAAAGCAGATGTGTTTATATTTGTTAGACCTAACCAAGCCCAATTTTCAATAGATATTTAGGTATATTAAGTATACATTATTTTACTTCTTTACATTTTAATTGAGTATCGAAAATAGTTTAATGTATCCGACATTTTATTGCAAACCTCCATCAAGATTCTTGTGCACATATTTGCTGCAGACTGATTTGCAATATCCGACATTCAATTTGGGTAATTCCTTTCCACTTCGTGTGGACACGAACAGACAACTAATTGAGATGTCAGCACCTACATAAATTATCAGTTTATCGCTTTAAATTTACGTGATTGTATGTAAAATGATCAAAAGTATATCAACGAATTTATCCTTTTGTTCTGATCTGTATAAAGTATGTGATTTTTTTTGGTGACATGTAACCCTTATAGGTCTTCGAATTCAAATCATCTTTGATCTGTACCGCAATCCTTTTTTTTGTTGAATGTGCACGTATCCGTATTTTTTGCATCGTGCAGGCATTCTAGACTGTCTTCAATCCAATTCAAGTTCGTCAGCACTTATTTATCCTTTATAAGCGTAGTATACACCACGGTAAATAAACTGACAGTGAATCGGAACGATTTGAGGGAGCAATAAGATAACCTAAGGTCAGTATGGTCAGTGATTGTCAATGAAAACAAGTGCATTTCCGGATTTGTTTACTCCATTGAAATTTAATATACTGCCACAGACTACGCGACTGATAAGCAAAGAGCAATGTTAATGGTTTGGAGGGAACTAGACTGGTAGTTTATTTTGAAAATGTAGTTATTAAATAGGCAAATTAAACTGTTATTTCCCTCATTTGGGGGTAATTGACAATGGTTGGGTATCGTTTTGAAAGAACACCGAAAATGACTGGACATTTGGTTAGATTAAATGTTATTTACTACAAGCGCAAGTCTAAAGGGCAATAATTAACAAATGAATATCACGCACACGAAATTACTGATTTGGCGTATATCTCTTCTTTGGAAGAGCGCACAACATTTGCAATTTCTCCAATACAGAATTCCATCTTCCTAAAAATGAAAATAAAATACAAAACTGACCCTAATCACAAATACTCAAGGTACCCACGCAAACTATGTTCAATCTTGCGCAAAGGGATAGTAAATTTTAAGCCCATCGAAGGACAGAATATCTCTTGCAGGCCTTCTGACCAGGGTGCCGTTGGTGAAAAACGAAGATGAAGAATGTGTGCACTGAAGCAGGCATGCAAAATGTGAGGACTGTCGTTTTTAACAAGGAAAACAAGTTCATGCGGTAGAAAACACATATGCCTCGTTGAGTTTTGTTTTTTCCACTTCTTGTTCCCTAAGTGAAGGTTCTCGTCTTTATCCCTGAAGCAGAAACCCGACACTTGGGTAACTAGGACATAAAACACAAATAAATCAGAGAGGCGCTCGATAAAAGTAAAAACCATTTCCGGTATCAGCGTGGAGTCCAGGCAACTTTCGATTTCGATTGTGTATCAAGGGCAGGGAGATTTTCTTTAATTTCCACGTCAAATCGAGCACAATAGCAGAGCGCGGCACGCCCCGTAAAGCATTCAAATTTCATTTCCGTGTAGTCAGTTCTCTGGGTCACGATTAAACGATCAAATTTGTGGTCTGAAAAACAAAATCGAAACTTCCTCCAATTTATTGTGCGGTCTTATAATTATAACTTATCATATTGCAAAAAAGGTGAAAAAAGGTATTATTAGAAAGGTATTTTAGGATTTATGGACATGTGTACTCAAATTTTGTTTGTTTAAATAAGAAGTAAAAATACCCGCATAAAAGCAAATTCTGTTTTAAACTAATCTAGCATATCCGTGGCCGTGGTGACCATTTCTTCACAGTATTTTTATCGTCATTCTTCCCTAAACGACTAACGATTTAATCTTAATAAATATTTCCGTTCATTGATGACCACTTATTTCTGTATTAACATTTTCCTCTAACTGTAAAAGTGTTAAATAATGTATTATTTGGGTTTTAATTTTCAATAATTAATCTTGGAGATAAAAACTGTCAGCGAAAAAACTGCAATTTCTGTTGGCCTTTTTACTATATATAAAAAAGCAAATTCTGTTTTAAACTAATCTAGCATATCCGTGGACGTGGTGACAATTTCTTCACAGTATTTTTATCGTCATTCTTCCCTAAACGACTAACGATTTAATCTTAATAAATATTTCCGTTCATTGATGACCACTTATTTCTGTATTAACATTTTCCTCTAACTGTAAAAGTGTTAAATAATGTATTATTTGGGTTTTAATTTTCAATAATTAATCTTGGAGATAAAAACCGTCAGCGAAAAAACTGCAATTTCTGTTGTCCTTTTTACTATATATAACCCAATAACAGAAATATTTATGAAATGGTCTTCAAAGATCACATATTACCATACATATTTTTTCCCATCTGAGTATAAAAAGAATTTCATATTCTTGGTTTCTGGTTGTTTTTAAGTCCGCCCTGTCAGTTTCTTATGTTTGCTTCTTCATTGTCCACAAAAAATGTTTAAGTGAGCACTCTGAACATTTGCAACATGATTCACATTATTGATGAAGATCCAGGAAGGGATCCCCTTTAGGCTGTTGCATTGCACCACCACAATGACAACCTCATAACTGTTAACCATAGTAGATCGTTTAGCTTCCACATGTCCTTCCATAATAAATGATTGACCTACGCTGTTTTTGTGTCAATTCTTTAAATGAGCTTACTTATTCAAGGTTAGAAAGGCTTACTGTGCTTCACTTTGTTACATAGAAAGGCTTACTGTGCCTCAATATGTTACATACTTTATCTAAAATGTTTTTATTTAAAATTCATTGTGATGCCTAATATATGTATAGGTGGGTGAATTGAATGCATTGCAATTGATTGCATACACTTTCCCATGACTTGTAAGAGCCCATATTCTGGCAACATTCTCTTCATTTTACATGTGTGGGAAACAAACACTTTCTCTATCCGCTGGTAGCTCCTTATTTGTCTCACATTACACATTCTACATCCTGCCGTAACGTTGCAAAGGATTGACGGCGACTTTCAGATGGCAAGTGTCAAGTGTACAAAAAAAAAGACTGCTTCGCATAAGAAAAAAAAAAAACAAAAGAGAGAATGCTATTGTCTAGTTTCCCGACTAACAGATACCCGTTACTGGTTGAATGAGAACGCGAAACTTCATAATTTTTATGGGATATCGATAGATACTAGGGAATAAAATAAGAAAAAATGTAATTGTTGTTCAAAAGTGTGGTAGTCACCGGTTTGGCGGTTTAAGGGCGTTAGAGTGGGCGTGGCAAAAAGTTTTTTGGCAAATCGATGGAAATTTAAACGGCTAATAAAATTATGAAATAATATCCCACAATTTTTCGAAAATGTGGGAGTGGCAGATTTGTGCGATTTTAAGACGTTTGAGTGGACGGACGTGACACTCAAATCGATAGAAATTTACAAGACTAATAAAGCTATGAAAAAATATCCACACATTTTTTAAGAGTGTGGGCGTTACAGTGGGCGTGTTGACATGGGTCAACAAACATGCGCTGCGTCGTTGTCTCTAGAATTTGTATGCTTAATCAGCTCAGCTATTGATCCTGATCAAGAGTATATATACTTTATATGGTCGAAAACGCTTCCTTCTCTGTTATATATCTTTCAACGAATCTAGTATACCCTTTTACTCTACGAGTACCGGGTTTTAAAAAAAGGGAAACAACAGTAATATTTCTAAACTCGAAAAAGTCGAGGAAATAAGATCCAAGAAATATAACGAGTTATACATAAGTGGCCTCCAATCGTAAACCTGGCCGTTAGGGCAAAAAAAACAAACTGCAGATCAAGCTGTGTTTCTAGTATGCAATTTATATTCGCCTAAAGTGAATAAAAAACATGTTATACGCCTTAAACAATAGTCTCGTTTGCAATCATTTGCAGACATCCGAAATAAAAATTTTTTGCTTACACGCGCAATGAGTAACGTTACTTTTACGCAGATGGGTCTTGGCACTAGTCTTTTTATGACGGCTCATTGACACACTTCTGTACTTGGGCACGAATTAGTTACCACCCTGCTATAAATGCCGGTCAAATTTGGTTCTTTAGCTCCATTTACTATTTTTCTAGTGTTCAATGTTTGTTCGTATCACGGCTAACATATATTACCTTAATTTATAAAATGTTTTCGAAAAAATTAAAGATTGGTTTTCCGATGGATTACATATGTATGTATGTAGTCGGAGTCTTTTGGCATAGTTAAAAAGAAATAATACAATTTAAGTGTGTTTTTGTTATCAAAATTTATGACATTCTTGGTGTCAATTTTGTCTCCTTTTAAGGATCTCGCTCTGTTGAAAATATTCTTGCTTCTAAGTGAATGGCTCTATTTTTGTTGACAATTCATTTTTTTTCTGAGGGCCGCCCCCTCTCTAATAAATTAAAATTTGTATCCGGCAAGCGTGCTCAGCGCCTGCTGCATTTCAAATGTTAAAAAGTTCAAATATTTCCATAAGAAACCTCAAGCAAATGTCTCATTTCCTGCAACAATTGTCTCCATGTGCTGTCTACAATCTCCTATGATGCGCCATATGCATATGCTTCACTCAGCATAATTTCACCTTTGTACAACCTTGAAAAAACATACTGGAAAAAACATACATAAGGGAAATAAGAAGGACTGGTAGTAAAAAATTAAAACCTTCTCACTTTATTTGTCATATAACAATTCCATAGTCTTAGGGATAACAAAAAAACCATCATAGTCGAGTTTATCGAATATCAGATACCCGTTACTTAGATAGTGAAAATGATAGGGAAAATTTATAATTACGATAGGCAAAGCAAGTAATGAAATAAAAAGAAATTAAAACCTTTTTCAAAAGTGTGACAGTGTTCGGCGGATTGTGGGTGTTAGAGTGGACGTGGCAACATGAATCAACAAAATTGCTCTGCGTTTACCTTACTTTTATCTACACGATTAACCTAGCTTTTATAGTCATCGAGACCTTGACGTTCATACGCACACACATACTTGGCTAGTGTTCCAGATAGAAAACTTCATAGGGTCGAAAACGCTCCTTCTACCTGCTACAAACTTTTCAGCGGATCTACTAGTATACTAGCGAAACGATCGTTATGGTAATGTATATTCAATAGGGATCTTTGGCTAAAAACATCAAATGGACTTCATATTATGAAAAATAATCTTTTGGAAGCTGGACAACAAACAAAAAAAACCCCTGAACCAGACAACACCTGTGAGAATATTAAACAAAGCGCAAAAGATGCGCAAAAATTGCATGAGTCTGAAACACCTTTAGCAAATATCAAGGTGGAGAATTTGAGAACACTTAACTCAAACAGAAAACCACATGTATTCTACCTACAAGAAGAACTCTATAAAGTGCATCCGCTTCTGTGTTTTCACTTTCACAATGAAAACCAAAACCACAAAAATAAAACACCGAATAGTATACATATGTATGCTCACAGGATGTGCGATTATTATGTCCTCGACCGAGTGTCCTAGATTTCATCGAAAAACAATTACCCGGACTCCGCTATCATATTGCAAATACAGAAATTTTATGAGTAAAAAAACACTTAAAACTCTTTAAAAAACCATAAAAAAAACTGGGAGCATAATATAAATGTGTGTTTGAATTTAAATGAAAAATGAATATTTCATAGTTTGTCCTTCGATAAAGTTTACTCGCGCCTAGAAATTATACGCGTTTTATACTTCCAACGCGTTAAACGCTCAACAACAAGAAACATTGTTTATATGGCAAGTAATGAAGCTTCCTACGTACTTCATTGCTGAGCTCCAACCCATAGCAGAGCAAAATGGCTGCCAAAACAGAGACGGAAAACAGCACGCATGTGCTCCAATTTAACACTTTCGCTCTCTTTCGTCCGCACGTGTCGCCCACTTTAACCCTTTTAATGCCGTCTCCGTCTGCATCACGTCTGTCGGCCATTGATATGCGCTCTTTGGAACTGTGGGGCTCAATTTTCGTTTTCGACCAATATTCTCTTTTTATTACTCATCGCAAATCCGCGCTCTTCGCCGTAATACCTCTTCGCTCAGTAAAAGTAAAAAGGGGAAGCAACACTTGTTCTCTTACCCCTTCACAGCTCCATGCTCCTGCATACGTGTATGTACGCTTGTGCATGGATGAACCGCTTGAGTGAGTTTTTTTTTTTTCGTTCTCTCTTCTCGTATGAATTTTTAGATGAAATCGAAAGGATTTTTCTACATCAAAAGGGTGAAAAGGGACTTTTGGGGTTGCTGCTTGTTTTTATCGATTTCAGAGTTTATATATTATTATATTAGGGTTGCGAATACCCACACACACGAACAACTCTTTCATTGCCATTCGCTGTTTACCCTTTAACTCTTTATTTAGCGTTGGGAAATCTATTTATATTTCTGAAATACACACATGTGTGTATGTACATATGTATTTGTGTGTATACTGATATGAGTAAGAAAAAGGCGGAGTTTGATCAATATTACCTATGAAATGGCGTATTGCCTAATATAACATATTGCTGAGCTGTACATTATTTTCATGTGATCTAGTAACAGCTTTCCCATCCACATTATATTTTTTACCCTTAATATATGTAACAAGCTCGTTAATAACTAATATCCCAAAGCGACTGATAACATAAGCTTTGTGAAACCCCCTCACTATGTTGTTTTGTTTTTGGGTTTTAATTACATGAGAAGTGGGAGGTTGAGCTTAAATGACATGTGTGCAGATTTGTCTCAGTCTATACAAGTTTGAAATGAACACCGAAATAGGTTAGTTTTTCCCTGCGTAATTAATGAGTAACATATACACTCAAGAAGCAAAAAGAAACTTTATCAAGAAGATATACACTGCTAAAGAATAAACAGCCACGGATTTTGGAATCTGTAGTCTCTGTGTGTTATATTGAAATAATGATTTGGTACAGTGCAATAAAGTTTATGTTGCTCAATCGGTCAAACTGTGCGAAATTGCCTTGTGGCAGCTAACAAGAAAATGATTTTAGCTTTGGTCCTTTTCACTTCTCTCATATTTCTCATTTACTCTATTTTTCGGTAGTATGCCACGGCTCACTTTCCGTAAATCTTTTTCTTGACAATTTCCAATGTGTTTTAAGAAAAATACCCGATTTGTTTCAACTAATTTATAAGAATTATATGAAATTTAGTAAAAATAAAATAAAGTTATTTATATTATAATCCTATTATCTAGCCTCTCTATTCAACGTGTTCGCCTAAATGTGAAGAGTTCATGCTCACATTTGCGTGTCCAGGCAGCGCTTATTCTTTGGCACCGTCTTGCATGATAAGTGATTAAGAACAAATTTTCATTGCTACATGACCGCACATGCCTCAAGTATAATCATATTCGACTACAGGAAGCGACAACGAATCATATGCAATCAACAATCCGTTGCTTTCGCAGCTCTGCTTTAATAATTCTTATTTATACGTTTTATCGTGGTATATTCAAAGTAAATTTTGTTTAATTCGTGTACAAAAGGCGGATTAATTTTTTGTATTTTTGGCATCCATCTATCTATACAACGGATTGATATGCTGAAACTCTTATACAAGCATTTTTCTGGATAATGTCCCCCATTTGTGTCTTTTTTTTGTAAGAATATATTCTATCTATCTGTCATCTATTTTATATATTAAAAGTTTTTTTTTTTTATCAAATATTACGAGTATTACTAGTGGCTTTAGTGTAGTGTAGTGTCTGCAAAAGGTATAAGACATAGCTTTAAATTAAATATGTGTAGCATTTTCGAACATAAAAGTTGGGTCGGTATGGTGGGTGAAGCTAACGAACTATGCAACTATTTAAGAGGAATGAATAAAAGTTTACGTATTGAAATTATATTGATATTAATGTTCGAACGAACACATCGATGATCAACACAGAAACAGGAAGTTCGATCAATGTATTAATTCATTTTAAGAGGTACCCTGTGGGTAGCTAATTAGTTCTAGTTATTTGATTGAAATGCTCGCCCATTTTAAGTGGAGAACGCCTACAAGAATACAAAACGCAGCCAATTAATAGAGTCGCAAAACAAATTAACCCCAAAAAATCAACACGAAAGTTTTTCTGTGCGCGAGACTGACACACGTCAGAGCGTCAAGACGATAAACGCCATATGGTATTAGCCCCGGTCCCTCGAATAAAAAAAGTATAGCAAGCCGAAAATTCGGATCCGATACAGCGCACATGCCGAGATTTCTAGTTGAAATACCCGTGCGCTTGTGACCCTTTTATTATAGCATTGGAAGTTTAGGCAAACTAAACTGAAGTGGGGAAAAAAATCCGGCGTTGATCACTAAATTAGGGGTAAAAGATCAAGACGAAGACGAAGAAATAAGAAAAGGCGAGAGAGTCAAAAAGGGGTGCCATGGATAGAAAACAAGGCCCAGGGATGCGATCCCGAATTGCTTGATAATGTGTTCTCATTTCCTTGTCCTTTTTTTATTTGAAAACATTTCTAAGACGGGGTTAAAAATTCAAGTATGCGTTTAGGATGCTCTGTGGCATTTTAATGTGGCTAATATGTCACCCATACTGCTGTCAAAAGAGTTCACAGGTAGAACCAGTTTGGGTGATCCTGAAGTGGTTTCTCAGTGTGCCTAAGTCGCTCAAATATCGTATTAATCATTTGCTTTAGGATTGGTTTTCATGATGGATGTTTGCTGTCAAAAGCAGATGACCGTGTGTTTTAGATTATTTTAATCAAAATATGAATACATAATGTAGCGTTCAACGCTGAAATACACTGATGACGAATGCCTTGACAATCAAAAGCATTTACTCCATAAGCCAATTTTGAAATAAATACTTTAAGATCAGCGGTGAGCCTTGCTGTGTCTTGACAAATGCCACATTTCTAATTGGAAAACTTTTTAAGATCAGATTTTGAACATCCACCAATAAACTGTTTTTTATTTTCGAAACAATAATTATCGATAAGGTTTAATTGTTTAATTTTTTTTTTTTAGTAAGATCTCCCTTAAGAGATATTTTCGCTGTGTTTTTTCCCAGACGGAGTAACAGGCAAACATTACCTTGACACCGTTTCCTGGAAAACGCCTAAAATACAATTTACGTAAGCCCCCACCTCTCGCTTTTTAAATGACTTCACCTGTATAAGACACACACTTGCATCCTGCAATAGCCAGAAACACAAAAGATTGTACGGTTCCGTGACCGAAACTTATCTTTAATTGAACCGTAGGTTTTATCAAAAATTACACAAAATTAATGCTAATGCAAATAGCAGACCAGTGAAGATGGTCCTAAGCAAATCGCACTTGGGCATTATTGTTATCAACCGCAGCATTGCGTTTTCGTGCATCCAGGACAAACATCCTTTTTTCTTTGTTGAACGACGCGCGACGGTCGTTATCCTTTTGTAAATATTAATGTCTAAGCGTGCTGAAGTGCTCATTGGAAATCCTTTCGTTGCGCGGTAATAGTCATTTGTAAGTCTGCCGGCATTCGCTTTTTCTTTCATGTGCGATATCTGTGTTAACCAACGACAAACATTGTTCATTTGTAGATCAAGATACATGGGAATTAATGACCAATCAAATTTATTTGTGGTTTTCCGTCTGTATTTTGATGATAATCTATTTCAAATTGCAGCCTTTGTTTTTAGCAGATTTTAAATGGTAATAAAGTGGCACGACTAGGACAAATAAATGTATTGGTTTGTTGAAAATTTGCGTTGCCTTTTGGACAAAAATTTCAGTCGAGGTTGCAAGGCCTCATGTACTTAAGGTCCTCCTCGTTTTTATGCATTACCTGTTTAAAAGGATTTTTTTTTGCTTTATTATTATACCCGTTACTCGTAAAGCAAGTTTGTTGACCCATGTTGCCATGCCCACTCTAACGCCCTAAAACCGCCGAAAACTGCCATGCCCACATTTTTGAAGTAGTCGGTAGTCGGGGTTTCTTTAAGGTTTCTTTCGTCTATAGCATTCTTTCTTGTTTAGTGTTTATTTTAATTTATTATTTTTCAGTACAATGCGTATACAAGATCAATTAAAATGTGTGTAACATGCAGCAAAGAGCTTTTATTGTAAAAAATTTGATATTATAGACATTCCTTAGTCCTTATGCATTTTATAATTCTATCATAAAATCTATCATAAAATTCTATCAAATTTAAGTATTTAATTTTAACCTGATAGTCCCGACATCTGTTATTTTTGACCAGAGAAAGTTGCAGTTGGTGAAATAGTATGCATTGGTAGCAAGTGTTACGGTCGATGCAAGTCGATGTAAAACCGGCGGCACTCGGTGAAGAATAGACCACAAGAAAGGGAAACTGAATGAACATATGTTTAAGTGCGTAGGTAACTCAGAAAGTGAAGGTCAGTAGCATGATGTTCGACATCATGAAGCATTAAACGAAAATTTCTAAGCAAGGTTTTACAGACCTCTTTAGACTGAGTCCTTTTGCTTACTTTCATTTTCCTGCTAGCAGACTAACCACTTTCTTTAATGATTAGTGTGGCGCATCTAATTGAAGGCATGCGAGCCCTTTCAGGTTTCTTATATTTTAAGGGGTTGCATCAAATTTTTAGAATAAGGCACAAAACGCCAGTTGTTATGAAAAAAGAAAAATCTTTAACTCCGCCTTAGCAACAGGAACAATACCCATCAAAACGGTCATTAAAGAACATTTTTTTTCTGGGTCCAAGACCGCTAGCACACGTCATCAACAAAGCGTCGTTGATTCTAATTCCCGGTTAAACCTCAACTGAATTCCAATGGCCGAGTCATCAAGCTAGAGCCTAAGTGAAAGTAGTAAAATGTAGTTCAATACTAAGAAAATTGGTGTGTTGGCAAATTCCGATGACATTATTTTGTATGCCATAAGTTCCCTCCCGTAATCATTGTAGGAAATCATTGGCAACCCTTAAATCACAGTCCCGCAATTTTGTTAATAATCCTCAAGACAATTTCGAACGGTCATAACAATATCCATTTCATGATTGTTCGCTTGCTTTCTTGCCAACAAGGATATACGACCTTTACACATCTCACGCAAAGCTTCAATCAAACAAGACTGCTTATCTGCCTATTTCATTTTGACTCAAACGGTTGATGTTTATTGGTTAGGTTAAGACGATAGGACATTGATTGACTTGGAAACTTTATGTATAATTTTTTGTCTTCAGTCTATAACAAAATTCAAAATAATTACGATTGATTGTTGGCTATAAATTGTAACCTATTTTAAAATAGCTGTATTTTTTTCGAACTTTTTTGAAAGGAAAGAAAACTAATTGCCTATACCATTTTAGAAAGTATTCCATAAGTTTGTCGTGCTTTTGCTGGGAAACCTTAAATTCTATTTATAACTAAACTGTACATAAAAGTAAAGAATGCGGAAAAATGAAGGAACTCAATGAAAATATTAAAGGTTTTAATACTCTGATGCAAATTGTTATATTATGCAAGAATGTGAGCTAAAAAGGACTCCCATGTCAAATTTTCCTTTGAAATGGACAGCCTAAAGGATTTTCTTGGACAAATATACATAAGTTGAAAAACGTTTTTTGTGTGCTACTTTTAACTTTATGATATACTGTACAGTGGACTTTTGCTTTTGTGGGTGCTCTAAACTGGCTTCTCAACCACTTTTCTTTTCGTCCCGGACCTTTTTCAATAAAGTACATAGTTGACAATAAAAGATATAAACATTTTAGCTCACCCTGAGCCCAAAATGAAACTTAAATGGCTTTCATTACATGCTATTTAAAAATGTTGTAGCTGGTCAAATGCTGTTTTGCCTATCATTTATATTAAATATATTTATTTATATATAAGTAGAAATCGTATGAATATTTGCAGTTGCTTAGAAGGTTCTTGGCTTCAATTGTTTGTAGTTTTCTTATATTTTAAGACATCGGAATCAAAAGTGCAAACCTCATTTTGGACGATTTACTTATCCCCGAAATGTGGTAACATAAAATTGAAAATTTAAGCCCACCATGATTAAATTATAAGGAAGCTTTACCGTGCTCTATATATTACCTCCTTTGGGAAGCTTTTAATAATATCAAATAATAAAAACCTGTTACGTGTTTGACATCTAAAATAATTAAGTTTGTCAAAATGAAACTTCTTATTTTAACCTCATGGTCAAAACATAATGTGAAAATACAATAACCCTTAACTTAACGAATTTTATGTATGTACGTACACACATAAACCGTGATCTATATGTCAGCCAGTGCCAGGGAGTTTATCAAAAATCTAGCTTTTGGTAAATACAGGTTAAACGCACGCGGGGGATTTGTTTGTCATATGTATATAATTTTGTAATCCATTTTGGGTTTTGGTTATCAGTTACGCAACCCCTATAATATTAAAGGGTTGGACAGAGTTCATATAAGTACGGTAGCTAAAGGGTCTACTCACAGCAGGGAGGAAATTAGTATATAAATTCAAATAGCCAATGATATATGCCGTAAGCACATAATTTAAATAAATACCATGTTAAATACCATGTTAAATACCAAAGTTACCTTTTCTTTATAAAACAAGTAAAAATTATATATTGGTTACGGTGAAGTAGCCAATGGCATAGGCTAGGCGTTCAGCCTCTGCTAGTTTTTTTTTTTTTTGCAATAATATTTCTTGTATATGTATAGTACAGAAGACATAAATAGGCGACCACAATATAAAATAACCATTAAGTTAATTAATGTTCTTCAATTATGGTCAGTAAAAAACTTATGGAGGTTAAACTATAATTTTAATTCTATAAGTAGTGCTGCCATACATGTCACAGCGTGCCTTCTTAATGTGCTTTTCCTCACTACCAATTCTCCTTTATGTTGATGTTCTAAGAAATCTTACATCATAACAATTAGCTGCCCGCTGATTACTTTTGCAATAAAAATATCAACTGTATGGTCAAATACAAAACTAATTGAATTTTTTCTGAGCAGAACGTTAAAATTGCTAAATAAAAATTGTATTTCAAAAATATAATTTGTGAAGATGTTCAGTTATTTTGTATTTAAAGGTTAGATTAAAGCCTTTATAAGGCAGGTTTAAATGATCGAACTTCTCTTTAATAGTATGGTTTTTTTTGTTAGGGTTTAAGTATTAAGAAGGTAGTTTGCTTCTACTAAGCATTATTTTTAAACTGATTCCTAATTCTATTTTATCTTCCTATCTACAGAACGCAATTAATTAAAATTCTACTTGTCTAAGTTCAAACATCCTCTACAAACAACCTTTCTGGTGGAAAGAGCAAAGTCGTTGACGGTATGAAACGTTAGGAGACCAAGCCTACGGCGTGGGTAAGTAAAAAAGCGTTATCAATTGCGCGTTCTACACCGGGGATGTTTAGTCTTTAATTGCAAATTACATTTTAAGAAATTTTTGCTTCAAAGGCCTTCAACGATTAGCCAGTGCTAGTCTTAGCATTTCTCCACTTTTGCCTTCACCTCAATGTCCTCAAAAGACAAGCACCATTCCCTAAGCACAAAACAATTAATATGCTTTTGATCCTTTGTTTACTCCAACAACACTGAAAACGACAACGACAGCACACCCAGGCATCGTTAGCACCCACCCACGTCCAACTTTTTTTCTTTTTAAAGAATTTTTTAATTTTCAATAGCAAATTCTGAGTCATAAATACCAGCTCTCCTTGTGATTTTACTTTAGGTTGGTGATGATTTTTCATGCGGTTGCTTATTTCTCATATCCGTTTCAGAAAATGCCCCTAAGACGCTTGTCCGTATCTCTACCTTTTCCTCAGTGTGCAGACCCGCGTTAATTTATATTGTGGGTGTTGAACTAAAATGGTGTAACTGGGTTTGGTGTAGCTAGTGAATATTAAATTTCCTATTAATAAGTGAGTTCAAGACTAAAACATCTTCACAATTTACAATGTGAACAATAGTGCCTAAATTTCAAATGGTCTAAAGAGGTTTATTAAAAACATATTATTATACAGCTACATATATGGGTCTGACAATTATTTTCTAGATCACTAAGTTACAGTTACAACATAAAAAACCGTCCATAAATAAAAAATATTTTCTTTGTTTCTAATCACCTACCTTCAATTTCTTATTAAAATAAATCATTACATTACATTTTTAAATCAATATTCGACGAAATAACTAATATTACATAGTGAGTTAAAATTATAATTCAAGCTTTTGTGATAAATCGATAGTTCGCTTCATTTTTAGCAAATTTAGACATGTTACCCTCTTCTCCCACAAGTAACCCTTGTGGTGGTGCGAACCACACCAACCCTATGCTGCCAACCCATTTGCTTTTTCGTTGCTTTTCCCCTTATTTTTTTGACAGAAAAAGCAGCAGCAACCGAAGACGACATGTGGCCTAGAGCCGAAACTGGACTGGACCTGGCCAGACCGGTTAGTCTCGTCGAAGTTCAAGCAAATACACCAAGAGCGTTCTAAACGTTCCGGGGTGGGTTTTGCACAAAGTAAAATATAAAAATAAAAAGTTTTTATACGTCTTGCGAGGGTAGAGTGGTGTTACTCAACCAGCCAGCCTATATATACTTGAAGGGTACGGTTGTGGGACTTTTGTCACATGTGTCTCAATGTGTGTTGCCTTTCATGACCCTAACTGCCGTTTTATGTACATATACATGTTGGAACGCACAGTGAACTTGCGAAAGACTCTGGATTGCCTTTCACCCTTTTTATTGCGTCTTGAAGTTGTTTTATCTACCCTATGTATTGGTGATTCGTCTGTGTAACGTTTATATACAGATGTACATACATGCATATATAGAGCGTGCGTTGAATAACCGGAAATATGAGACATCAAGGCTTTTATAAATGGAGGCCGTATATGCTTTTTGTTGATGTATGATGGTTCTTTTGGTCAATGGGGGAGTTTGGGGTTCCGAACTTCAGCTGCGAGATTAGAAGCGGGAAGTCGATGTCCTCGTCGCATGGGTTTGACAGGCCGACATAAGGGGTAAATTGAGTTTTAGAAGGGGCCAAGGCAAAAAGAAAACAACTAACAGTTTTCGGCTTGTTGGTTTGGACCAGCTAGAGTTGTAACTCGACTTATCAATTTAACAAAATATAAAAAAAAAAAGTGGTATACGAACCGTTTTATTGAAACATTATTACATCATTGTTCTATATGAACTGTGATATGTAATGTAAACATAGTAAACAAAAGAAAATTAATAATAAATTATTTTATAGTTTTTTTTTTTGTCTTTTTATCGTGAACATAAGTGCCAACATCTTACCCCTTACTACGCGATTTGTGGGAGCCTTTCGATGTGTGGATGCTATAGCTATTTGCCAACGGCTGCTAGGACTATCAAAGAATTATATTTCTGCATTCCCTTACTCTTAAACCATTTTTACGTATTACTCCGTGCCTCCTACATATAAAGAAAGCTGTATTTTAATTTGCTTTCCATATTGTTGGAATTCTATGTGTTCAGTGCGCCACATGTCACGAATGTAAAAGAGACACACAATATGGAAGAGCGTTGTGTTTTTCAAAGTTGATTTCTTATCTGAATAATAGATCGTTGCGTATATTTTGAAATTTGATTGTCTTATCGAAATAACATCAATCCAAAGCTTTTGTCTGTTCTTTCGTAGCTATATATTTTTATTAAAATTTGTTTGTATTAAGTTTTTAATTATAACGTTGCCACGTCTTTTAAAATGTACACCTGGCACAGGTTTAACCATATTCAATAAAAGAAGGCACATTTACGAATTGGGCAACCAGTAAATTTCCATTGATAACAAGGTTCGTTGCCTTCAGAATAAGTTCGGTCTTTTTCTTTAATCACATTTAAAATGACATTTGAGGCACGACCACACAAAGTCCATAAAAAAGGAAACGAAAAACCTCGAAATAATTGGAACAATTTCCTATCAAATTTATGTGCCATAATCGGTAGCAGCAGGTTAAAAGATAAAAATCGAGCGCATTCCAATACAGAGTGGTCCGGGTCCTTGTGCACATGTTCGTAGGCTTGTAAGGACAGGTGAAAGTGGACGCGACAATACAAAGAATGTGAATAGCTCGAGGGCATCGGAGTTTTTTTTATGACCACCAAATCGCTTTCTCAACAATGATTTTTTTGTATTTCACCGTTTGCCGCTATTTTGTGGTTAGCTCAACTCCTTACATCCTTTTCTGAACCTTGTTATCCTTCCCTTTAGTGCTTCCCTTTCTCTGCTTATCGCCTATGTACCATCTTGACGTAAGGGATACAGACGAGCGATGTAACCAATAACCGTCTCGTTTCATATTCTTTAAGATATGTCTCAATCGTGGCTTCTGTAAATTGGCTCCAGCTAATAACCGAAAGTAGTAGCCCAAGAATAATAAAAGAGCCATCGTTGACATTATTCTCGACCATTTTAAATTATACTTGTGACAAATTTTTAAAAATGATTTTAATTTGTAATTTGTTTATACCTCGATGAAAAAAATATAATTTTTAATGTAAAAGCAATAAAAAACAAGATTCTGCCAATAAAATTATAAAAAAATATACAACAAATTTTCAAAAATGTGAGCGGATCAGTTTTGGCCGGTTTTAGGGAGGTAGAGTGGGCGTGGCAAAGAGTTTTTTTGCAAATCGATAGAAATTTAGATGACTAACAAAATTGGGAAAAAATATAACTTCATTTTTCAAAAGTATGGGCCAGTTAGATACTTTTCAACGAATCTAGTATATCCTTTTACTCTTCGAGTATCGGTTTAATTACTGACACACTTTAAAAATACTACTTTTAATGTTTTTCCAAATTCAGATAGTTGTCTTTCGCCCTCTTTATATTTACACCTGAATCCATAACTGTCTGTCAATTGTATCTTATGGCTTCATGTTACATCTACCTGTCTGCTGCAGATGGTCACCGAATCTAATCTTATCATAATAGTGTTCGTCAGTGGACCATAGCTCACCGACATCAAGCAGGTGTAACTGCTCCATTTGTTACAATTATCCAAAACATGTATGCCGCCTACCCGCAAAAGTGTTTAAATTTTCTTTAGATATTCAAGTACAACTTTTGCCGAGACGCAGATTAGATAGATGGCAGAATTGATGATCATGCCAAGCATAATACGGATCGGAAATGGTTGAAGCCAGACCCTTGTCGACTCGCCCGCTGTGAGTAGTCAAGTAGAAAACAAAGGTAAGGTCGGTAGGAAGCAGAACCCCATGTTATAATTCTAATACTTAAGAACTGACCCTTTAATGGACCGTTAAAGATAAGTTGATCAATTTTATAAAATAGTTTTCAAAATCAGCATCCTTGTTGTTCTCATGTTTCAACCTGTATATAATAGGAATGAAAATGAATTGAAATTTTAAATGATAAATGATATATTCTGTTTGATCAAAAGTACCGTTCCTAAATCTTAACGCAAAAACCGTCAAAACATGTTCAATAACCCACTCAGTTTATCGTTCCGTCACATACTTACCAGTTTTAAACTTGTACTTATATATTTATCTCCTCATACTCCGTGCATTCTCTAATTACACTTTTCCGGCTTAGAAAATAAGCGAGGGCGGGCGACTTCGACAGTTTTCTCTTTCATTCGTTCTTTAGCAGCACAATTAGTGCCCCTTTGACAAAGGCTATCGAGCCCCTTAAAAAAACAGCCAAATTTCGATTTTGCTTCGAAAGACGAAGACCTATAGTGGATTTTAATTGTATTGATACGAAAATTGGTTTACACCAAAGGAAGTCGGCTTGGCAGATGTCTTGCAGGGAACACCTACAGGACGCACTTGGGACTGCGTCTTCGTATACGTTTGTGGAAAGAGAAAGGCACGCGTTCACATCGAGCGTTGGTTTCGCATTTGAATTTTTGGTCAGCTTTCACAGCAAAGCATTTCAATTTTCTAGGCCAGTGGACAAGCTAGAATTCAGCTAGGAATTGAGATTTGTTGTCCTGGCTAGCGTAACCACAAAAAAAAAAAAAAAAACGATAGCATTGTCGCCCAAGGATTTGTTTGTCAGAAACAGACAGCAATAACAGCAGCATAAGGGAATTCGTCTTGGTTCCTTTCTAAATAAGTTGGCAGTCAACTTTAAACTTCGTATATTTATTTTCTATGATTACTTGTGTCTAAAGTTAACACATCAGAATATAACACTTACTCTTACACAAATGAATCCACATAATTTAATTTAGTTTAAATGCATGTGGCTATTCTTGGTTTTATGTTGACAACGACAATATATCCTGTTGAAATCATGTTTGGAAAATGGGGGCTAACTACCCTTAGTTATTCTCCTTGAGTATGTTTTAATGGGTTATTAAATATCACCCTTTTACGACGGTCAACAGAAAAGGGTTGCTTTATTTGATTGTGTCTGATGTTGATGACACCGCTAATTGTTGGCTAATTTGTCTATAAAGGGTTGAAATGTTTTTATTGTGATGTCTTGTTGAAACCATTATATTATATTATACACCAGAGAAAAAAGGACGACTGTCGTATAAGTCGACAAGTACAAGTATTTATAGCTCAACGAACAAAATTTACAGGTCTCAAAAAGAAAGTGTTAAAATTGTTAAAAAATTGAAACAAACGAAAAATGATCAATCAGGACATTAAAACTTTTGTTTTGTGCTGTTTCAAAATTTTAAAGAATTTTTTTAATCAAGGTATTGTAAATTGACACTCATATCCGGTGCGATACCCCTCTACATAGACTGTCGTTCAAAGCAGGGCGGCTGCTTGTTAAATAGGATTTATTCGCGTGAACTCATGCAAAAATGTATTTTTTAAGACTGTAATTAAAATCAAAAACCAGCAATAATGGACCAGCAAGACAAAGTTTGCTGTGCAAATGACAGGACAATGAAAACTGTCTTCCCATCTAAATTTGCTTAACACATAATGGTCAGTGGCCAATTAAAATTATCTCAAAGTTAATGTCATTGAATAAATAAAAAACGAACCGACGTTACATGAATTGTAAAGTAAATATAGAAACGAGATAACAAAATTTGTAAACGGTGGTCAAATAATTTTAAAAGGCAAAAGAATCAAAAATATTTTTAAAGTATGAGTTGTGTGCCTCGTATTCAACTTAAAATTTATTGACCATACACAATTTAAAGAAATTTTGTTGGTAAACATCCCCTTTAAAAAGAAGTTAGCTGACTTTTTTTAAATAATTTCCCAACATAATACAATGTTGTATCCTTGCTGATTTCTTTTTTATTTCGCCCCAACAGCACATTAACCTACCAAAAATGACCATAAAAAAGTAGGCAACAGCAAAAAAAATTGGATGCGATTTTTTACGTGAGATGGTTCTTTTTGTTTTATTTCACTTTTTACTCATTTTTCACTTAAAATAAGCCGCCGGGCAGTCAAAGCATGTTCCAGAAGGAATAACTAAAAATGCCGTCGGTTTAATGCCACACGAACGTTAACGCCTAGCTTTCAATTTACGTAACTACGCCTAGCACATCCTTTACGAGTGTCCTTTGTTGAGAGTAGCTTAGACAACCGTTATATTTGAAACCTCTTGCTTTTCGACGTAAGCTGAATTTTCTATTAAAATTCCGTAATTTTTTTGCTGCAGTGGGACAAGGAACAGCGAACCTTAAATATACAAACAAGCGTGGAATTTAGAAATTAAAGAAAACGCGCACAAATGAATCTAATTTTTTAAGAACTGAGAAGGACCGCAAAGCCTTGGTATCCAAACGTCCAGTGTAAACGACCTTCAGTAAGGAGAACGAGTAGCAGAAAGAGGAGTAAAAGCAAACTAAAACGTGGAGGGATTTAAATTAAATCTGTCAGCTGAGGGAAGTTGGGGTAAATGAAAAACTGTTTTGCTGGTACTTTTTTTTTTAATGTTTTAAAAATTTTTTTAATTAGTTTTCCTTATTATCTACTACTTGGAAACGGCAAATTAAGCAGAATCTCTGAGTCTTATAATTTTTGAGCTGATGTTCATAAACATTTAAACTTTAAACTTTATTTTCCTTTAAACCTTATGTATTCACGTCAAATACATACATACATAAACCTTTGAGTGTTTGGGTGTGCAAATAATCAAGTGTGTCATATTAAGGACACGTTTGTCTTTCTCCCGTCATGTTCCCTTTATTCATTTACCTCGTTCGAAACACAAAAGAGAGCAAAATTAAAAAAAAATCCAAAAATCCGTTTTTCATGTCACGCACGGCAATGCAGCGCATAAAATGAAAACTGCCAAACACAACCCTGCCCCTTCATTAAATCGTCGGGCATAATCAACTTCTAGCACAACCACCAAGTCGGCGAGTTGGTGAAAAACAACTCGAAAATAAGCGAAAAAATTGCAAATTGATACGAAAAAAAAATGCAATGACAGAAATACAAAGGAAACAGGGACTGTGATGGGTTGGAAAAGGGAGAGATGGCCCACGGCTGATTATAGGGTTGCGTTGAGAATTAGGCACGTGTACGGAAAAGGATTTAAAAGTGCTCAACGTTATTTAACAAAATTTTTATGTTTTTTCCAACATTTTTAGTTTACACAAGAGTTGGGTAAGAGTGCTTAGGGGGTGGAAGCAAAAGGGGCACATTTAACTGTGGTGCAACCAAACTGAAGCAGTAGTGCAAGTATCGTCAGATTACAACTACCCTTGACCACCATAGTCTAATGGATGCTATAAGTCTTACTAAAATTCTAACTGAATTCTGTATTCAATGCGGAATTGTTCATTTTAACCCCGAATTCTACGCCAAACTGACGTAAGGCCTTTTGGTAGTTCTGTTGGTCAGTCCTCTCTTTACCTTTTTGCATGACCAGCACATCTCTGGTCAACCCCTAAAATAGCAACAGAAAAACAGCTGGTCAATTCTACGTAATTTTAGGCCTGCAATTCCCGCCTAACAACAAAACATTTTTAAGAACTCAACATTTTTATTTTTGAAGTATTTATTGGTCTTCCTGGCCTACATATATAAAAATTATATTTTTTGTGTATCAGTAGGCAAATTACAAGAAGTGTAAAGCATTTTAACCAAATGGCAAGATTTCTTAAAATGTATTTGAGATGTGCCATTCAAATTCAAATATAGAATTTTTTACCCTTCGAAGTATATGTATCCTCTTCGAAAAAGCTAGCATAATCGGTCTTACCATGTTGATTCCGTTTTAAAGTTAAGTTCCCCACAGCCTAAAAATTAGAAACGACAGCTGAGCTGCTGTGTTTCATAAAAGTGACCTCTGGCCTTAGTCTGGCACACACATTCACGAAAACAGATATACAGACTACCAGTATGGAGAAAAATGAACCCTGTGACTGTTGCTATTCAGGACAAAGGATAATATACAAAAGACCAAGCTGACGTAACAATGGCACACAATTTTAAAATCGTTTTTGTACAGTACTTCCAACGCCCGTTTAATTTTGTGTGGAAACTATAGAAAAACCAAAAAATACGTCGTCAGGACAGACACTGTTCTAAATGGCAAAAAACTGTGCTAAATATTATTCCTTATTTTATGTTTCTTTTAAGCGCGGCAAGGGAATACTACATTATATAGAAAGCATTTCAGCAAAGTGCTTGATCAATATCGATGTCGAACTAGTTATAACTTTCGTTGCGATCACGGGGTAACCCTAACTATAAATACTTGGGAGAAGGTAGTCAACATATGATTCGAAAAAAATGTAAATGTGCCACGCCGACATACGACCAAACTAATAATTCAACAAACATTTTAGCATATTATTACTAAAAAATCTTAATGCAGACCATGTGGACATGTGGATGCACCAAAAATGTTTTTCTTTATCATTTCCAAGGGGATATTTAAATTTTTTAGTCGTACCAACTGTGTCACTGATCAAATGTCAAATTAAACAAAAAATTGACATACGACCACACTAAAATTTCAATAGACATTTTTGCATATTATTACTAAAAAATCTTAATGCAGACCATGTGGACATGTGGATGCACCAAAAATGTGTTTCTTTATCATTTCCAAGGGGATATTTAAAATTTTTAATCGTACCAACTGTGTCACTGATCAAATGTCAAATTAAACAAAAAATTGACATACGACCAAACTAAAATTTCAATAGACATTTTTGCATATTATTACTAAAAAATCTTAATGCAGACCATGTGGACATGTGGATGCACCAAAAATGTGTTTCTTTATCATTTCCAAGGGGATATTTAAAATTTTTAATCGTACCAACTGTGTCACTGATCAAATGTCAAATCAAACAAAAAATTGACAGTAAAAATGGAGATAGCACAGAAATAGACTTAAAGGGAGTCCAAACTGTACGCTTGTGAGACAATTGGGGATCCGCTTGCAGACAAAACCGCTCCACTGTCAAACGAAGTGTGCAGCACATTAATCCTCTGTGGAGGATGTGGCCTCCACCCCGTCTCCTTAAGCAGCAATTAAAAGCCACAAGGCATGCGTTCCCCTTCAATGTTTTTTCCATCGCCTTGGCATGTTGACAATTTGGATATGTAAACGTGCGACTAATGAACACTTTAAAAAGTCTCCGCCCCACAGTGTGGTATGTGCCAGTCGCATGGCAGCTGTTTCTAAAAAAACCACGAGGGACTCAAAAGAAAACCAAATCGGGGAAGACAAAGTGCAGTAGCCGTCGAAGAGAGCGGAACCCAGGTATGTGAAGCGAGAAAAGTAAGGATCAAGATCGTCGCCACGTGCCACCCTCAAATGATCGGAGCACACTTTTTATGATCCTAAAAAGTTACAGCTTCCTTGCTCTATGCTCCTTGATCTCGTGCCTGGCAGACGATGCGCCTCTCGTCAGTTTCGTGCTCCCTATCATTTCTACCTCCAGTATCCCATTTTTTTATACGTAGATCTCTGTGTGTCGCACTGTCGATCATAGGTTCTAGTTTATTTTGGTTGTTTTGTAAATTTCTGTGATTTGGTTCCTGGTCCCTATATTTTTTTCTTCTATTATATTTTGTATCCATCAGGGTATGTACATATGTATGTACAAATGTAAGAGCGTTATGTAATGCGTATTATAGGAAAACGATTACTTTTTAAAATATATATAATATATGTGAAATGCATATCTATGAATCCTAGACTATTCACTATTACTTTAATTTTATATATTCGAGGGCCTAATTAAATCCTTATTTTTTTAATTTGATCATCATTTTATTTTGAAAATTTTGAATGAATTAAAAAAATAAATTGGATTGAAGTATTCCATTTAAAAATGTTTTTCCTGTAATAATATACATATGTAGATATACCTTATATATATTACTTAAAATTTGTATATTATATATATATTATTTATTTTTATAGAAGCTTAGCTGTGGTACTTTGCAAATTTTACATTGTAAAACCGTGGTAAAACCATTACCTTTATGCAAAAATAATGCTTATATGGGGCAAATTCTTTTTTTTTTGATATCATCTATGTATACGTGTGTAAACGGTCTTTCTTTTCCAAGTGGTCAACCCTTACGGATAGCTTTATGCATATTGCCCTCCCTCTTAGACAGTATACATATATGCATAATGTCCACCCCTTTTCGGCATCAAGCCACCCCGTTAAAATAAAAATGGCGTACTTTTCTTTTTAGAGAATTATATTCAGGCACGCCGTCAAGGGTGCAGGATTTGGCATGCAGCATATCAACTTACGCAACATATGCAGATACCATTGGTACGGGGGGAGGGGTGCGCGCGCGAGAATTGAACAAATAAGATCGAGCAGAGAGGCTGATGCCACGCTAAATACTTGGCACACTCCCAAAACCTATTTCTTAAATAAAAATCGTCGCGTGCCAGAAGCATCCTACTCGAATCCTCTTTTGCGTGGTATCAGATAAAAAATAGATTTAAAAATCGTGCCAAAAATTTCAGCATTCAAAACAAAAAAATAAAAGAATGTGAAAATGTCAAAAAAGCGGGCAAAATGTGTATATGTGAGTGAGTTGCATCCCTTGTCAACAATGGCAGGAAAATCCCGTTGCTGACCTTACGATGACCCCAAACGAAGGTCTATAGCCCTCTTTCCGTCCTTGATGATTTTGTGTTCCCTTCGGCTTCATTCAATCTGCAAACAAAAGACCGGCATTTCTGTGACTGATTACACGTAACGGCAGCATATTCTTGCATGTATTTAGTTATGTGTGAGAGAATCTGGCGCTTCCTCCAAACAATGATTTTTCAGAAGAACATTTTTCTCTTTTAGGTACGCCATTTGCATGTTCCCATTTTTATTTTAAAATGTATAGAAAATTATATGGGGTTCTTATATTACAATTGCAAGCGCCCTGACATTAATAGTTAAAAAGGAAATAATAAACTGTTGCAAATTTTAACTATAGGCAAAATAAAATGATGGTTTTTAATACATACTTAATTAATTACGTAACAATTCGTACAGTAATGGTTCCAAAAGAGAAGTAAACTGAAAAAATCGCACTGAAATTGGAGGAAAGTTAACAATTTAATAAAAACACCTGGACCCGATGGCGGTACATATTGAAAAATCTAGGAGTCTGTTAATGTTGCTGATAATAGTTTTATTGTACACCCTTATATTATACATTTTGCTTCCTTGGCTGATACCTGATATCAAGTTCTTACTGCCAAAATACACATTTTCTATGGGCTTGTATCTTTTTACATAGGGAAAATATATTCTTGAGAGCTTGTATAAACAGTTGTTTGCATATAGTAAAAAACTTTTATTTTAATACTCCTGCACAGTGTGTTTTCATTTTACTTAGATTGTCACTATAGTTAGGACAAAGACATTAGAGAATTCAAAATATTATTTCTTAGTTATACCCGTAGAGAAAACGATACGTTGAAAAATATGTAACAGGCAGAAGAAACCGTTTTCGACCATATAAAGTATCTTGATCAGAATCAATAGCCGAGTTGTACTCGCCATGCTCGTCTGTCCGTCCGTACAAATGTCGAGATCTCAGGAACTATGAAAGCTAGAAGGTTGAGATTAAGCATACAGATTCTAGTGACATAGACGCAGCGCAAACCGCCACGCCCACAAGCCGCCCAGAACTCGCCTCGCCTACACTTTTTCAAAATGTTTCGTTATTCGATCATATTTTATTTAGTCTTGTAAAATTCGATCGATTAGGCAAAAATCTTTTTTTTCACGCCCACTCTAAAGCCTACAAACCCAATATCTATCGGTGAATTTTGTGTTCGCATTTCAAAGCAAAGTAACGGGTATTTGATAGTCGGGGTACTCGACTATAGCATTCTCTCTTGTTTTTTATTAAATACATTGACGGAAAGGCACAGAAATTTCAGTTTCGCATTTTGGCCTTACTTTTTATATATCACCCATGTTGTGCGTAAGATGTTCAGATAAACGCATTAGAGCGAAACTTTGGTTAGAAGTATTTGGCATATAAGTCAATTACATGGATCATTTATTACATAGCTAAAGAGACCTTTGTATCTGTCCTTGGCTGTTGATGGTGCCGTGTGTTTGTTATGTAATTTTTTTCTTTGATAGTCTCCTTGTCTGAATTTTTTCATGAGGATTACGTTATCCCAACATATTATCGATGCCAGTCCTGGACCAGGGACCGGCAAGTCAATCTTTTTTTACACGCGACGAAAGTTATATTAAGACATTATTACATGAAAATATTTAATGTTTCTAAAATCTTATTGAAATATTAACACCACACATTTTACTTTATCTCGGAGTTTTAAGTAAATCATCTTGGGTGATCTCAAAATATGATTGTCTTTATGCTTCTAATTTGAATGCAACATTAGAAAAGCTATTGTAAATTTTCTCAGTACTACTATAACAAAAATAGCTACTAAAATGGCAAAGAGGAAGATTTCCAACTATTAAAACTTGTGGCTTAGATAATTCTCAATTTTCTCAGTTTGTTCGGTGTAACCCGAATGTCCATTTTTTGCGTAAGTTACAAAGCGAATGGTAAATATCTGCCACTAAAAAGATACTGATACCCTTGTTGTGACTGCCATCTTACTGGAATTGAGTGCCATGCTCCCGTGAGATTGTTTGATTAATGGCCCACACGACTTTTTTGTTTTTCTATTTCGTAAGGAAACTGTTAACGGACATGTGGGCTGGACCCTATTAACTTTCCCCGCAACATAAACAGAGCAATTTTTACCTAAACAAAAAGTTCACTGTTTATAACGCAAAATCATCAAGTTAACATTTATATATGATTTATAGCACATTCATACGACATAGGGCCTCCAAATTGTATTGGTTCCGTTCAAATTTAGAGCACGATACGGGGAAACCAATCAAAAACTACATGGCGCTGACAGTTTACGTTAGTCACGCGAAGACATTTAATCGTTATTGTGCTTGGCGTTATTATGTAAATATAGTTTTTATCATGACCCTATTGCAACATTTAACGAAGGCTAACATTTTCTCACTTAGTATACACAAGATTAAAAAAATAAAATCCATTTGGAAGCGTTTACAAAATTTCGAAGCATTTAATAATTAGTTCTTACTTAAATATTTAGACAATTACATGATATATTACAAGTACTTGACCGATTAATTGTGATTATAAAGTTTGGCGGACACACGGATGTCGCGGATACGATATACACATAAAGGGTCCTAAAGTTTTATTTTATTCAAAGAATTAAGTATATCTTATTATTTGGATAACTGATACAAATAAGCTAAAAGTTACAATTTTGAATTTCCTTTCGACTATGATGATGCCAGTGGTATTAATCTATCAGGCTAGTATCGAGCTACTTAAAAATACTTAAATAAACAACAACAACTGTGTATATCCGGCAGATGTACAGCATGCAAGTACAGAAAGTACGCCGATATGCATAATCCTTACACACATTTTACTTAGACAATGGTAAGATTTGATTAAGGATGCCGGGTGTTGAAAATATACGGCCATACATTCTTTCATACATTGATGGTATCGAAATTGAAAGGCCCGGACAGCTGGTTAGCCTTATTTGTCGTATGCAAAGTAGAATTTCCTGATTATTTCTAGCTCTGGATAAGTGTTAGAAAGGTATTTGTTAATTTTTCAAAATTAAAAGGTTAAGCACTTAATCTTAATAATCAAAGTTTAACAAAAAAGTACACATATATATATATATATATATATTAGTTTTAAAAGGATTAAGATTAAGTGCTTAACCTTTTAATTTTAATAAAATTAAAAGGTTAAGCACTTAATCTTAATAATCAAAGTTTAACAAAAAAGTACACATATATATATATATATGTTAATAAAAAATATTAGTTAATATTATTGCATGTTTTAACGTTAAGTATTTAAAATTCTAAGTCACTTGTTTTGTTTTAAAACTATGATTACAACTCCCATGAAAAATATACTAGCAGGACGAGGTAATTTTTTTTTTGTTAACTTTCCAATTAGCGTAACCTTTTATGGTTTTTCTACGTTTTTATCTATTGGCTTTACTCGATGACTCACCTTTTTCGTAGGCGGAAGCAAGCAACCTTACAAGAAAATACAGACTTTTTTTTATTTAATCTTAGTCACTTTCTTCGATTTGCAAAGAGTTCTCATGGAAGAGTATACCTGAGTGATCGGCCCTAGCTATTTTAAATAAGCACAGAAGACGTATAAGACCTATGGGATTTTTCTTTGGTAATGAGGTTGCTTAGGCTAAACCGTTAAGATGTGAACTATGTTATTTCTAAGAAGAAAATTGTACCAATGGTTAATCGGATTGATATACGCGAATGTCACATAATGCAATATATGTATATTTGTGTTGACCTCATTCACTGAGCTCTAACGAAATATAACCAACTATTTCAAAAGCAAGCATCGGCATTTTCGTACCATAAAAGTAAGTCCGGAAAATTGACAATTTTGTCACAATGCCCTACACATTCAATTAATATATGTAGAAACAGCCTAGGACTTGTTAAGCCCAAACTATAAACCCCGCCAATAATTTTTAATGTCCGCAGAGCACTGGTAGAGGAAGCTTGAGTTCTCTCATGGAAATTTGTTAAGGAACTTAAGCTAGGCATAAAATACTGGAACTTTTTATACTCAAGCTATACGCTTCTGTCAGTTGTTATAAAGGACACATGTCCATATTCTGTCTCCTGTCAGCCAACAGTGCTTACGCATAAATTTTTTATTCAAACCCACACACACCAGAAATGATTTTGTGAGCTGTGACATAGACACACCTTTCGCAGTGCGATGAAGTCGTGTTTAGGTAGGCGTACAGGCGAAGTAAAATATCGAAAATACAATACATCAAATTTTCAACGTATAATTTTTTTAATTGATCACGAATTTATTTTGGTCTGTTCACAATGGCGATAAATTCTTGGATCCAAAGAAAAGTTATATAGTTTGAATGTTGCAAAGTATGCAATTCTACCTGTTACACCTTTTAATAAATCTAGAGTACACTTTTACTTACTTTACGAGAATAGAAATACAGAACAAGAAAAAGTCACTAAGCGTAAAGAAGATGAAAAAGGACACTGAACTGGACTCTCTTGCGTGGGAAAGGCAAACTGGTTTGCTTAGAGCGAAAATACAATAAATTATGTGTGGTCACAAAGGGCACCAGACAGTACAATGAAAAACAATTATAGATTGTGAGGAAGAGCGTTTGAGTTACACAGAAATTGGGCAAATTCGAAGTGAGGGGTATAAAAGTGTTGCCAAAGGATTGTATATTCTGCTGGCCGTTGTGTAATTTACGGACTCTGACGGATCGGCATCTTGCTGACCATTTTTAAACAGCTGCACTTGGATTCACAGCATGCCAGCATTGAAGCCCCTGCACGTGGCCTGTGTATATTTTGGATATAATTTAACCTAATGTTCCGAAGTAACAGTTTAGGGTGTATACAAAATAAGTCAAGCTTTCTGTCTTTTGTAATTCTACTTTTTTGTAATTTATTTTAGTTTACATTGCAGGTAAACATTATAACAAGCTTTACCAATGGAAAGATGAGCTATATTATCAATTTTTTTTATATGTTTTTAAATTTAAAAATAATATACGCTGAGAAATATAGTTTATTGACAGCACTATTTAAACACAATAAACATAAATTGAAACTGCTATATGACAATTTGGGTATTAATTGAAAGATCATTTTTCCTCCGATTGAATGATGAAAAACTACGCTCAACCAATTGAGTCTCCACTGAACAACTAGTTTTTGAAATCTATTTCTGGGACCTAACCCCTATTTAATTAAAAAAAAAAATGGAAAAATTACTAAGCCGTGTTTATCCTCTCTGAAAACAGAATTTTTTAGAATAGAAATAAAGGAAATTTAGTTTCAGAAAATGGATGACGGACTAATGGGGGAAAGGATGTATGGTCAAGGTTGATCTACCCGACTTTCGGTGCTGATACAAAAGAATAAAGCATTTTTTTTTTAGTTTTTTATAGTTTAAGCTTAAAAATAAAAACTGTTTGTATATGCCTAGGAATACAGAGTAGCATTCATAGACAATTTTTTTTTTTTAATAAAACTTTCTATAGTATACATTTCTATATGAGCTCAGTCAGCAATACACTCTGTCCTTAGGCAATATATGTGTTCAGATTTGATTCCTTTTTGACCCACACACTTTTTTTGGCAACAAAATTTTAAGCTACGACGTAGTGTTTTTTGCAGGACATTCTCAGCTTTTGACATCCTTCATTTTATCCTCCAGCGGAATCGTCGCTAGGATACCCTTTGCTTCTTTGGGCACAGCCTCCCGTTATTTGATGCCTTGTTAACTTTCATCTGCGGAAATTCGAAGGCAAGAATTTTTCTTGTTTTATTTGGTTTTTTATAAGATAGACCTTAATGTGGAAGTGGCGGCCGATGGCGAAGCTGTTTTTATTTTTGTGTTAACGATAAGAACTACGCCTTCGTTGTACACATTTTTTTAACATTTCTTGTAAGCTTGTTTTTGTTATTTTGGGATAGCATTATATCCACTGCCATTTATTTCTATGTAGTAACTGCCAATTTATAAGCTATCCTTAAGGTAAAAATTGTAACGGCTTTATGTTACCGAAGCGGCGAGTTGCTGAACCACCACCTATTTTGTTTGGACTTAAAATTAAGTCAAAGCATAAATAATTTAAATTTTAAGATAGAAAAAAATTTGAAATAACCTGACTAACTTAAATCGGTGGTCTGCAATCGACCATCTATTTATTAACTTAGTGTATTACAAAAGCCCTTATTCACAGGAAATAAATCCGTATGTTTGATTGTTTAGATACAGGCCTTAATTTTTTTATTATCTATGAGGATTCTCGAAAGTTATGAAATGAGCTTCATTAGCTGCACACTTTCTATATTTTTTATTTGTGTACTTACCCATTTAGCTGAAACTTAAACCGGAATTATCTACATTTTAGGTCAGAGAAAAAATAATAAAATGTGAGGTTTGAATACCTGAACGTCAACACTTCTTACATTGCAAAAACCTAAATCGAAACATACATTAATTACTTTTCCGAAAGTACACTTATTTTACATCAAATGTTTCTCTCCACTCTCCGACTTTTTGGTATTAATTGTTTTATTTCATATAATTTAGTTTCGTCACAAGGCTGCACAGATTTGTAGAGAAGGTAAATTAACAATATCTATGCTTTTATTTATTTTTGCGCCACGATTTCAAACATTTCTCTTAAAATGCACGATTTATTAAGAAAATAATTTTAATAAAATTTTTTAAATAATAAATAAATTTAAAAACTAAAATTTTATTAAATTAAAATTAATTATCTTACGTATTAAGTATTGTTATATCTGGTAAACTTCCGTCAATATCGAATTGATCAGTAAAACTCCTTAAAACTATACATTCTTCGATTTTGTAGAGGTACCCTTGCTTTGACTGAATTAAAAACCCATGCTTATTACAGAGCACCCCTGGTGAATAGTGATCAAATGCAGGCTTATCAACATGTAGAAGGTAATAAAAGTTCCTAGGGAAATTTTTAATCAACCAAGTTCGAAACCCCCCTGTGAACAATTTTAGTATTTTTGGGTGCAATAGTATTTTTACGGATTTCAGCTTACACGGTATACATTTGAAAGTTACAGAGTAGTTGAAAACGGTCAACTCAGGAGATTCTGCAGCTGAATTCTGCCTGTGCACGAGCACAACAAATAAACCATGCACGTTTAGTCTCACTTGAGAATGTTAGTTTGTTTTTCTCCCGTTTGGCTTTTGGTGAACTGTTCTCATTTGATCTGTCCCAAAACATCCAGTAGAAAAGGAAAAACACTAAAGGCAAACTCACCTCGTAACACATATGTAGAAAAGTATTAAGTATTATATAAATATATATAAGTATTATTTAAAAAAAAACCACGAAGCAACCGAGCATATACCAAAAAAAAATTCAAAGAAAAGTTTTAGACTCCCAACGATGGAGCGGAACTTTGAAAAAAGTATTGTATTTTTTATTAGAAGCTTAAAATGTGTACATGTATATTACATAGGTAATCCTGATTATTTTAGCAGAGTTCTGAACACTGAAAACTACAAGTAAGGAAGTTCTTACATATACCTGTTACTCGTAGAGTAAAAAGGTATACTAGATTCGTTGATTTGGCTTAGTGTGTTTTGTTTACCTTCAAGCCCAGCAAGGGTACGAAGATTTCATATTGTTCAAATCCAATTCTCGAACAATTTTAGTATTTTTGGGTGCATATAGTGTTTTTACAGATTTTAGTTTACACGGTATACATTCGTAAGTTACAGAGTGGTTGAAAACGGTCAACTAAGGAGATTCTGCAGCTGAAACCATGCACGTTTAGTCTCACTTGAGAATGTTAGTTTGTTTTTCTCCCGTTTGGCTTTTGGTGAACTGTTTTCATCTGATCTGTCCCAAAACATCCAGTAGTAAAGTAGTAGTAGTATAAACACATATGTAGAAAAGTATTAAGTATTATATAAATATATAGGTATTAATTTAAAAAAAAGCCCACAAAGCAACCGAGCTTATACCAAACAAATTCAAAAAAAAGTTTCAGACCCCCATCAATGGCGGGGAACTTTGAAAAAATATTGTATTTTTTATTAGATAATTAAAATGTGTACATGTATATTACATTGTTAATCCTGATTATTTAAGCAGAGTTCTGAATACTGAAACCTACGAGGCATTTTGTAAAATGACCCGTAGAGTAAAAGGGTAGACTATATTCATTGAAAAGTATGAAACAGGTATAAGGAAGCGTTTCCGACAGCAGCTTCCATAGAAATAGACACAGCGCAAGTTTGTTTCCAAATGTTGCCCTATCTAACGCTTACAAACCGCCAGAAACTGTTACGCCCACGCTTTTGGAAAATGTTTTGATATATTTTATGGAAAAGTTTTTTTTTTTCGTTTTATTTTTTTTGTCTTGCCAATTTCTACGGTATACCAAAACCACTTTGGCCACGCCTATTCTAATGCCTTCAAACCGCCGACCACTGTCGCGCACACACTTTTGAACAATTCTTTAATTTTTTCTCACTTTATTCCTCAATATCCATCGATATGCCAGAGAAATTAACAGGAGTAACGGGTATCTGATAGTCGAGGAACTCTACCATAGATTCTCTTTTGCTTTATTAATAAATATATATTTTTTACTATTAAATTATTACGTTTCGCTATTCGCTTCACCACTGTGTCTGTCTTTCTATGTGCTTAATCTTATCGTTTTTACTGATAAACATTGCTTAAAAGATAAAAGTGATTGCTCATGGGCGAGGCACAGGTGTAGTTGGTCAGAAAATGAAACACTCAGTTCAAGCGAGACAGCTGGTAAAACAAGGTAGTGTGGTTAGTGGATGTGGTAGGAAGCGGTAGTGAAAATATAAAATCTTAAGCAAGTTATCAACTGATTAATTAGAAAATTACTTTGTGAATAAAAATTTCGGTTTTCCATTTTTGTACACAATAATGAACTTACGTTATAAATAATTCAAGATCATGCTTTGAGATACGCAAAACTTCATATCTAATCGCCGGGACTTAAACTATGTTAGCTTAAGCAAGTTTAAAAATTGGGGCGCGGGTCCACAATGTTCTTATGTGTAATTTACACCTGACTCATTTTTGTATGTATCACCGATTGCAAAGTTTCACAATTATCAGTCGTACAGTATTTCCAATCTATATAGGACAAACTACACCAGTAGTCGGAGGATCTCATAAAATGTGATAGCGATATCATTGAATACATATACCAGTCATATGTATATGTACATAGCGGACCTGACTCATGTTTTCATATTGATACGCACATTGCACATCCAATGTTTAGTCCGATTTCATATGTAAAATATAATAATATTTGTTGCAATTAAATTTTTAGTTACCACGACGAAAACGAGTAACCTAACCATGAAATTGCAACAACTTTTGGCAGCAGTTTTCTGTCTAGCTGCTGCCCTTATCCTGAAAACTAAGGCACAGGAAAATGCTATGTTGCAAATTCCGCCCTCATTGGTGGAATGTTATAATACGTCATACTTTATGAATCGGGATAATCGTCTACCAGCCAACATGGACACGCTCATTTCTCTTATCGAAAAAGTAGAAAACAGCTACGCAGCTAGTTCCGGAGTACAAGCCGATATTCGAACCGTGTCGGTAGCCTTGCTGCATCGTTTCCGTCAAGATGGCATTAAGAAGGCTGCGGGAATAAATGCGGCTGACGGGGTAATACCGTACAGTCCAACAGGCTTTCAGTTTCCAAAGTTAAAAATTTTGCTCTCACGTCTTATTCCGGGAAACGCCAATACCTTTCCTAACAGTTCATTAACGAGAGTGGAGCGGTGCTCCCTCCATTTTATGCTATCAAGCACCTTTGACGCGAGAACGCGCGGCGATGAAAACAATGTGTGCAATCAACTCTCTCAGTATCGAGCCCAGCGACTGCCGAGATCATTGAAGAAGGAGCATGACAATAATTTTATAAGCGCTTCGGAATGGCTGGAGGCACGCTCAAAACGAGGACGATCTTCCGACTCCGTATCAAAATACGAACAATTGGGAGAATTAGACTACGAATCTGATTGGGCTTATGCCGGCCCTGAGACTAGTCAATGCCCTGTCGAGGATGGCTTAGTACGAACACGATGGGGAACGATATCCGGAGGCACTCTGATCGCCGGCATTGCAGCTGGTGTCCAGCAGCAGACTGTGCAACTTAATACGCTATTGACCCTAGCTCCCCAGAGACGCTCTCGTGGTCGCAGTCAGTCCCAGACAAGCAATACAATTGACAACAGGTGGGCGGCAACTTTGGCTGGGGAGTTGGCAGAAGTCACGTTGGTCCAACTACCAGTGTCGAATGGCAATCCCGCTTCCGTTGGGGCTACCGGTGGATGGAATGACACAGTTCTACCCCATTGGTACTTCCTATCGCAGCGCAACAACCTCGAGGCAACCGATGCGGAGATTCGCGGTGGCCTTGATGGTTTGATTTTGGCTAAAAATGTAGCCAGTTGGAGGACTCAAGCATCAAGTCTTAAACTTTCTCAACTGCTGCGCATGTATTACTCAACAAATGGTGTCCTTAGTTCAGGAATCAATGCCTGCAGTAGGCAAAATCAATTCACAAATGTGGCTCCGTCGCAGGAAATGGAGGATCAGACAAATGCATTTGCTCTAATATTAGATCGTGAGATGCAGCTGCGTGTCACCCTCCAGCCTTCCCTTATTTCCCAATTCGCTGGTAACGCCACCGCATCTCTGGTGACGTATGTGCGTAAGTAATAATAAATCAATATTGTCGCGGAACCACCTTGCTCTTACTTAGATATCCACAATATAAGAAAGTTTTGTAATTATGTTTAACTTTTGAAATACATCTATTTTGTTTCGTGTGCATTACGGCTTGCGTTTCCCTTAAACAGCACAATCCTTAAACGATGTATCTTGTATGGCCACTAGTAATCTTGACTTGACTGATGCCATAACTCCAATGACTAACCTGTATCTTTTCTTGGATACTTCTTGGCAATACAGCACCATTGTTGACTATGTAGCGTAAGTTGGTCCTCTAGAAGTATTGCAGACATCATGTTATCCATAACATATAATTTGTTTAATTATTTCTAGTTATGTTATTCAGCAGCTTAATATTCACCCGTATGCCAGCACAATCACAATGCTTTCAGCACAAGATGGATCGATTATCGTAAACACCACAAACTATATTACCGATGTCTATCAACAATGGAATGCAACTACACAGGCAACTTGTAAGCTCCTTTTGCGAGATATATGCTTTTGATTTAACGATTCTTTCACAGATACTCAGGGATTCAACCTTCCTAATGTGCTGCGTACAATTCAAAACCTAACCCAGTACTTAATGAATGAAGAAAAGACTAATTCGAGCTTAAGTGGTCACTCACTAGTAGCTCTAATCATTCCGAATCAGCAAACGGTTAATGATGGGGACTCCAGTTATGCCACTACTGAAATTCAGTACATTCAGGAACAAATTCCAGACCTGCGCTTTATATACTATGGTGGTGGAAGCATTCAGCGGTTTTCAAGCTTTGTCCGAGATCCCACTCAAGACCTTTTCTCCCTCTCGTTGGGAAGTACACCGGCGACTTCAGCGGGACCTGTAGCAAAGCGCATTGTCCAAAGTATGTCAACTTACTTTATTTATTTCATTTATTTAAAGGCTTTTTGTCCTTGCAGTTCCCCGTCGCGTTATTAATCCACGTTGTGGATCAACTTGGTACACAAATAGCTGGGGTATTATTATTATTATTAAATATTTATCATTTTTATATTTACTATTTTAAATACTTACCAGGTACTGATCAAACAGCCCAATATGTAGGGCCTGGAAAGGTGAACTTTTATCGAGTTTCTTCCAACTATTTCTTTGGAGCTGGTGCGAATCGGTATTTGACCATTCAATCACAGAATGGAGGAACTTATACCATATGTACTTCACGCACATATGCATGGCCGCAACAGAACTCAACTACTCTTTCTGTGGCAAACTCGATAGATCAGAGTTGCACACAAATAAGTGGAAATAGTTATAGCTACGATCTTTCAAATGCCTGTGAGGGCTACTATACTATCACCCAGTGCCCAGACTTGTATTTGTCAGTCCAAGCTACATCAAACACCACGTCCTGTATACAGGATGCTTGCCAGACCCCTGACCAATGGCGTTATATAATGTCAATGGTCAACATGGGATGCTTCAGCGGTGTCTCTGGTATAGCAGCCAGCTTGCTAATAATTGTATTCACAATATTAGCTCTTAGGCTAATTCAATGATTGGCAACTAGTGTGTGGTAATATTAGGATACTGCCGCAGATTTTAAATCTTAAGTCTCCTTACAAAAACAACTATTTTTTCGTTTTACATTTATCTTTTATTTTTCGTAATTAATGATATGATTTAATAAATAATCCTACATCAATTTCCTAAATATAACTAATGTGGCTATTTTTATTTGATGGTGGTTCCGATAGGCTTTCTATAAAAAAGACAAACTTATACCAATTTCTCATTTTGTTGTTCTGTTTTTAGGAAATATGGATTACTTTCCGTCTCCGCAATGGTCTGAAATATCCAATCTAGCCACAATAATGACTGATATATATGTGTTTGTCGACACCTACTGGCCCTTTGGCTGGGTTATTGATTACGTAACGTAAGTTTGCTAAACGAGATATTCAGTATGCAATTTTAAAATCTATAAATATGTTTTTGCAGTTATGTGCTGCAGGGCCTTAACATTCATCCTTACGCAAGTAAGGTTACCCTTTTTGCAGCTTTTGATACGAAAGTCATTGTTCATACCACCGACTACATAATCAACGTCTATGAAAACTGGAACTCAACTTCACACTCTTGGCGTAAGAATAAACTAAACTAATTGGTGTTTCAATAATTGATTCCATTCCAGATCCACCTGGTTTTAATCTTCCACTTATCCTTAACACTCTGAATGCAAGAGTTGACGACTTGCTTGAAACAGATCGTGCTACCGATAATCTGGGAGGACGATCATTAGTTGCACTATTAATACCCAGTCCGCTGTCTTACGTGGATGAGGAGGACTATGATTATTGCCAGCAATATTTGGAAAGAATGCGTGTTCATTTGCCCAGCTTGCACTTTATTTATTATGGAGGGGGAGCGTTGGTAAGGTTCCACGACTTTGTCCGCGATCCAAGTAAAAATTTGTACCTTTTGGACACTGAAAAGCCACCCGACATTTGCGGTGCTCCCGTTATTAAACGAATTCGGCAAGGTAATGACCTAATATTTATACCATCAATTAAAATTTATCTCCAGCTTTCTTTTAGTGCCCCGTCGAATTTCAAATCCACGTTGCTATGTAAAAGGCGCTATAAGCGAGTTTGGGACCAATTCTTTGCCACAATTTGTGAGTTTGGGCAGTATTAATTTCTACAAACTGGACTCACAATATCTACCAGCTAGACAAAGTATGCGTTATCTTAAAATTTCCCCCATAAGTCAAATTACTTTTACTGTTTGCACCTCTCGAAGCATCGAACGACCATTTAGGAATTTAAGTGCCCCATTAAGGGCGGAAGAGAACTGCGAATCTACAGCATTGGGATCATTTAGCTTTGATCTTACTGATGCGTGTGTTGGTTATACCTTTTTGGCTTGTCCTCCTCTATTTTTCTCAGTGCAGGCTCAAAGCTTTGGCGAGGTTTCATGTATAGTTGAAGCTTGTCAAACTCCAAATGAGGCGCAGTATGTCATTAGCTTAAATAATCTTGGCTGTAACAGTTCTACCGCCGCAACAATTAATGTGTCCTTAGCTTCTGTGGTTTGTCTACTATCATTTTTTCGCATTATAAAAAAATCGGATGCTTAATGAAGAATTCTATGAATTTTCCTGTATAAAAAGTGCCGTGTAAATGTAAGTGTACTTAAAATTAAATACATTATATTAAAAAAATACGTAAAAACTGTGTCTATTATTGTTTTTCCCTGATATTGTCATGTTTTATTGTTTTTAAAATAAACTAAAAATAGCATTCACATTTAAAAAAATGTAGCAAAGCCCAAAACTAAAATATCCTTTAAAAATTATAAAATTAAATTCACTTATGGCATAGGAACTTTTCTGATTTTCCCTCAAAAATAATTACTTTTACGTGTAAACATCGACTCTACAAGAAGAAAATATTTTAAAAAGTACATATATGCAACAATTTATTTAATTTAGCCAATACACCCTCCACGCTAGCGAGGGCACCATCCTACTCAGGCCAAAATAATATAGGGAATTTAGCGACATCTAGATTTGGTAAAAGGTAAAGGGTAAGAAAATGAAAAGAGCCTGTATATAACACTCGTAAATGTAGGCTCGTTTACTATACATTTGTATTTACACCACAATCACATAATAATTTTGAAAATATTTTTATACCCTTGTTGTGGGTATATTGGTTCCAGTCCAAAGTAAGCCAAGACATTTGCGACCACATAGCTATATTCTCCTGTTTGTTGGTCCCTGCTTTATCAACCCTACTTTTCTAATGATGTATAAAATAATGAAAACATTAAATACTTTCCAAAATGTGACGTCGAAATACCGACTTACTTAGCTTTCTCGTCATTTTTTTAATCATAATATAATAGTTCAAATAGTTAGAATGAGTGGAAGATACTTTAATTCGTTAAATGACAAATATGCAAGTATACTACAAACATCTCTCAATTGTTTCGTTTAAACAATAAAATCGGTTCGATCACTATATTTTTAAAAATAGAAGGAACACCAATATAAATATTTATTTTTTATTTTGTTTCTCATCGGCTATTAAATTTAGAGTATTTATTTACATGTATCGCTTATGAATATACTTATTTTGTTATTGATTTTAGTTTTTGATCCTGGCCATGAGATTGTCGAACAACGAATTGAACTTATAATAAAAAGCAAACGAACAAATAAACACTCCAAAGTTGGATAATGTGCACCTGAAAATAATAGGTAAGTTCAAATCTTGCAAGTTAGCCCAAGGGCGGTATTTAAAATCGTTGACCAAGTTTGTTTTTAAATGTTCCTTATTATAAGTAAAAATAATTTCCATCCATGGGAGGCACACCAGCTTAATCAGAACGACCGCAGTCCAACTCATTTTTAATATTTTGGTATCCGACAAATGCTGCCCAACACACAGAACATCAAGTTTCTATATGCACTTGACCTACGTTTTTAAGGGCTCAAGAAAGCCAACGGCTGTGACCGCAAAACAGGCCCGAGACCCACACTTTTGAAGTGAAGAATGTGTCTTAGAAAATATTATTGCTGACTGTGCATCGGCAGCTGATGAAATACTGAAATATCTTAAGATACATGTACATAGCCAATGGGCTGAGTCGCATATCAGTGTCCTGACAGGCGAACTCGGAATTTGCAAGGGACAAATCCAGGGCGACCGCAAATCAAACTTGCTGCTAAAGTTTCTGGCCAAGGGCAATGGGTAACATGTGATAAGTTTATTGTCTTGCCGGATGGCGTAAAACTGAAATAGGAGTGAAAAAAGGACCGAGAACCAATATCACATTTCATAAGGGAAATATGCTTTCTTTGTAAATAAATTAAGTTGTCTCGCCCACAAATATTAATTGCTTAATTAGCATATGCGTCTGGCATGGACGAAGGAACTCGAACACCATTTTAGTTTAAAAGTTGGTTGGGGTCGACAGCCCAGCCCGCCTAAGGAAAAGTTTTGTATAACTGACGTAAACCCACAACATATTTGCTTAACAGGACACGTGCTCTTTCGTCATTAGAGGACTAATTTAAGGAAGGAACATAAACGAATATCAAATAAAAATTATGTTGGCCAATCTTTTTTTCCTTTAATTTTTGGAAATATTTTTTTTCATTACTTAGCAATTGTCCATGTGCTTACTCTTCATCCTAGTGTCTGATGACAATTGCAAAGTATACTTTTGGAATAATGTAATGCTCCCTGACTTTCTATTACAACAGGGTATGAAAACATGCCGCGCATGAAAATTTCTACACGAAATGGAGGGTTGTTATTTAATTTTGGATTTTAATTATTGTTGATTCTGCTTCGTACATCAGGTAATGTCCCTCATGGTATTTGTTGTTGCTTTAAATATAGGTTATCGATTTTTCTTAACACACTTCATTAATATGTTGATTAAGCAAATTTGTTCCTCTTAAGAAAAACCCCTGGACTGTTCTTGGCAGGTTCTGGAAATAAAATTTTGTTGTTTAACTTGAAACGAGACGACACATTGCAGACACCAAGGAAACCGCAAGCTGACTATCCGTTTACTTTTTGGCCACTCAGCTGGTAAAACAAAAGAAAATTATGCAGTTGCTTCTCACGCCAGAGAGAACTTATCATATTTTATGGGTTCTTTATTTTTTTTCTGCAACTGTAGTGGGCTCTTCATCAGCAGCAGTAACAAACAGACACCCAAATAATGAAGAATAAAAGACTAGGGAACTACAGGCAGACATACGCGTATATTTTTTTGGTTGTTTATAATAAGCTTGGATTGCTGTTTTCACTTGAGTCAAAGCAATAATTATACCAGTTACTTTTCGAGTTTGCTTCAGAACAACAGAAAAACGAATCGATTTGGAACAGAAAAAATTTCATCTAGATATTTGCATAGATCCGTGACATAATCATCTATAGCAATTCGTCTATTTCCGCTTATCCGTAGCGTATCCATATTTCGCGCCAGCATACGGTAAATGCTGTTACGGTCAACAACCTCAAGTCAACCCTTCCAGCTTTGTTTCAGACCGACCTTTAAAAATTTGTAGCTCGAATAAACATCTGTATAGCAAAAATGCAAAGGATCTGTGTTGTAAATGTAACCACGAAAGCGAAATAATATTTCTTGATTACAAGGGTTAGAAATCCTGAAAGGATTCTGTGCGGTTTCTTAAAGCGATACGAATACGTTTACCCAATTTTCAATTAAGCGATAAGGATCTAATAAAACTTGCCTTACTCGAAAATGTCCTTAACCGCAAGACATGTGCCTGGACTTCTGTGATTAACGAAGTGTTGACCAAGTCAAAAATGAATGTTGAACTTTGACGCTGATAAGAAAGCTGACCGATATAACCTCCCTTCTTTTAAGTAAACATGTGTGCGACCGTCCAGAGAAGTTAAGGATGTGAGCAGTTGGGGCTAGGATTTTGTAGTCCGCATACCAGACCATGTGCTAAGTGGCATGTGGTCGAATTGATGCAAGTTTTGGGTCCATGGTCAAGAATAGTTTCAATTTACGCCTTATGAGCAAACATTTATCAAATCTATTTTAGAAATTGTGAATGTCTAAAACCCTCTCACGCTCCCCCGCAAAGCCCTTTTCACAGCTGTGAGTTCAACCCTTATCGATGTCGAAATGGGTTAACTGTCCGGTTTGAGAGTTTGAGTGTCCGGTCATGGAATAATTAATCACACACTTGCATGCGATTTGTAAAGTTAATTACCGTGGCGAAAGCCCATATTGGGAGCGGGTTCTGTTTCATTCTGTTTACAAATCATAAGTGGTAGGTGTGAGATCGCCGTGTATGTCTAAGTGCTCGGCTTGCCGACAATTTTTGACACTTTAGCACATATTCTAACTGCACAGAGCCAGCGCATTTATTATTCATGCCTGACCATTTTCCATCGCAGCTCCGACAGGATAAGCATTTGCCACTGACAGCGTCGTTGAGTGTGCTTGGAGTTTAGCGTTATTCATGGAATGGTTTTGTTGAAGTGATGCTGATGAGGTTTCGGTGCTACATACTACATACGCGTTTAAGAATTTCTAGTGCACTTGTATAAAACTTTTTTATTTAAACGAACATGTACAAAATTCATATAAAATGTTTTACAAATGTATTTAGTTCGAGTTGTACCCATGACTTTAAATAAAACAGTGGACAGAAAAGTAAGACATTTATTAATTTTCCTTGCTCCTCATATATATTTCTTTATTAGTACCACAGGCAAGTCGATCTCGCCAGGTCCGTTTGCCGGTGCGTATGAATGTCGACATCTAGGGAACTATAAAAGCAAGAAAGTTCAGAATAAGCATGCAGATTCTTGATATGCCCAAGCTGCGCAAGATTCTTTCAAAACATTGGCAAGTTTAATGGGCCGCGCCCAATTTTTATCGATACCCAATTACAGTTTGGTCGCACCCACTAAGTGAGTTCCGGCTAACTAGCTGTTGAGAAATTCGGCTAAAGCGTTCTTTCTTGTTGTTTTAATTTTATTTTCAAAATAGTTCGTGTTGTTCGCAAGGCGGCAATATGAGTGTAATCTAGTCCGCAATTAACGGACGCAAAATTTTATAATTTTTTGTATATACATATACTTTATATGGTCGGTAATGCTTCCTTCTGCCTGTTAAATACTTATAACGAATATACCCTTTTCTCTACATAAAAACTATATTGCTTATAAAAAATGTTGATAAAAATGTTATAAAATAAATGTTATTAAAAAATGTACAGTTTCATACAATTTCCTGTTACAATCGACAATTAACAATAATGAATAAAATTACTAAATTGGTTATATAAACCTGCAACCTTATCGAGCGACACGCAATTCTGATCCATTAAATACAAAAAACAAAGAAGTTCACACGAAAACTCATTAATTATTAATCAAACATATTTTATCCTCACAAGGTAAGGTTAAAGGAAAATGGGTAAAAGGTTGCCGCCTGCACGCGACAATTGACCCTTTTATTAATTAAATTTGATAGGTAATGAACGGACTTTTTCGTGTATTCAAACAAGGAAATAAATTGGCTTACCGAGGGAGTGAAATGTTTACCTTTATTATATAAATAGTTGCGTCTGTTTTGATAATCAAGGTCGTCTTTATAAATTTACGAAAAGTGGAGTTGTCTACCTATTATCAACGGATGTGCATATGTCTCTCTGTAGTCGAAAATCATTGAAATATGCCTAATTCATTTGTTCATTTTTTTGTTAAACTAGGAAAAGGGGTTGTCAAGCTTAGCGGGAAGTGACACCCTTGCAACTCTTCAAACAGAAGCTACAGTAGATTAAAATTCAGATAGGTAGACCAACAGGATATGTATTCCAAGTATATGATGTTTATCTTTTGGTCTATTAGCGCATATAAATTATGTAGACTTTTGTGCATGCAGTCTATTAGCACTTGAGGACTCGAACTATATGTATTGCGTGTGCCCGTTTAATGTCTTTTGCATGTTTGGTTCACTTGATAAAACTTACCTTGCCTATGTCTGTAATAATTTACATACGACACGCATTCTCGCGCTTTGATCACCATCCTGGCAAGAGACGAAAATGGGTTGACATCTATGATATATATGTGAAGCCAAATATTAGGTCCGTTTCAATTAGTTGAATGGACGGGGACGTTTGGGAGCTTAGAACCCAAATTACCACTACTATCCAATTGATTTTAAGATGGCATATTTTCCTTAAATTTTATACAAAGTGGTTTGAAATCCATTAAGGTTTAATAACACAAAATTTTTACTGGATACAGAAAAATAATTTTTTAATGTGAAGATGAATTATTTTGGCTAGATGTAATCCTCTGTGTGCAACAAAACAAATAAAATTGAAAATATAACAACGGTGAGGTCGATGAGGGATGGTGTAGATTTTAGACATTGGAAAGACAACGAAAACACAGATTTCTGGACGACAATCCTTGCTGCTAAAAACATTTGTAAATAATTAAACCTATTACCGGCGCATATAAGAGTGAAAAACTTGAAGGACGACACATGCAGTTACCCTTTAAGGAAAAACTTAAGGGACGACACATCCGGTCCCTCTTAAAGGAATTCAATTTTGGGGTCATAATGAAAGGTGCCTGCGCTTACCAAAAGGGCGATAGAACCTTGAAATGATTTTTGCATTGTTCGCATCTGGAATAAGTTTTTCGCATGCCATTCTTTTCTTCAAACACAGAGCGTCAAACAAATAAGAGCCACTTATTTTCATTCGTTCAGAACGATTTGGTGTTTTATGTTTTCTGTTTTGAAGGTAACATTTTCTTTACGCAAACTACATTCCGATTTTGATTAGCACACATACCATATGTATAGATTTGTATATAGACAAAGACATAGCTTAGTCCTTTTTTTTATGAAATCTCATATGGTTTTATTTTAAAAAATTTAAGGTGCTTTGCTTCCGATTCTCTAAATTTTTTTTAGCACCCAAAGTTATAGTGTTAATCTAAGCAATTCTCTTAATTTCGATTTATCTTGACAATTCCCTACGGTAGTATAAACTGACATTTATAGTGCCTTTGAACTCTCAAGTCTACTTTTGCATAAAATTTCCAATTTACATTATAATTATCACCTTAAATCACTATATAAAGCAGATCTTGAAAGGCATAACATCAGTTGTAAAGAGCATTTGCTATGGTGCGACAATTGGTAAAGGCCTATATATAATGCTTAGTCACGAACAATTCTTAGTCTTACTGACCTATTGCAGATACTCGTCCTTTCTCTGATTCTCTTCTGCGGCAGCTCACATGCTGTTGTCAGTGAGTTGGCCCGTCAGAGCGAGTCTGCCATCCAGGGCTTGGCAGACATAAAGATGGCGCCGCTACGTTATTTAGATGTTCTCTTTGGTGGAAATCCCGGAGGACTTCGGGGCCTAGACGGAGGAAATTCTGCATCTTTATCAACTGCCGCCACCTTACAAGCAGCTAAAGTAGCAAGTATATTGGCAAGAGCCAACATATTGGCAGGAGGTGATGTCTCCAGTTCCGGATATAGTAAAATTTCAGCTGGTGTGGGCAAGGGAAGCGACCTAATCACTATAATTAAGAACACACGATCCTACGATCCGTACCTTATTCCACCAGGTATTCCTGGCTATAATTATCCACTTGGATGGCCTCTTCGTTATCCATTAGGTCCTTATGGGCCTAATCGGCCACCATGGCCACCAATTAATTCTCCACCAGGTGGACTTTTCCCTGGTGGACCTTCCCCTGGTGGACCTTCCCCTGGTGGACCTTTCCCTGGTGGACCTTCTCCTGGTGAACCTTCCCCTGGTGGACCTTCCCCTGGTGGACCTTTCCCTGGTGGACCTTCCCCTATTGGACCTTTCCCTGGTGGACCTTCCCCTAGTGGACCTTCCCCTGGTGGTCCTTCCCCTGGTGGACATTCCCCTGGTGGACCTTCCCCTGATGCACCTTTCCATGGTGGATCTCCACCTTCACCAGGCGGACCACGTGGACCATGGCTATTTCCATGGATACACCTACCTCGGCCTAACCTTCCAGGAAGACCTATCCCTGGCCAAGACGGTTCGGAAGGTCCAAGTAGTGTGCTAAATGTTGCTGGCGGAATCCTTGGAAACGGTGGACTGTTCGGTACGGGAATTTTCGGAGAACATGGACTTTTCGGAACTGGATTTCTTAGTGGACCTTCATTAGACCCCTTTGGCATTTTTACTCCAATCGGAAATTTCTTTGGATCACTAGGAAACTTATTCGGATTTAGTTCACCTAGTCAAGTTATTCCAATCTTTGGTGGGAAATTTGGGCGCGGATTGCAGGGGTCTATCACCTTGGATGTCGGCGGCACAGTGCCATCGGCAAAAGGCATATTAGGACAACTTTTGCATCCTTTCCTGGGATTTCTGGGATAGTATCGAGAAATCGTGTCCTGAAATAAACAATGGACCTGGCGGCTTAACGCTTAGTTTTAACATTTAGTATTAAGATACGACAAGTGTCGGGGTTAAATAAACATTTGTCTAGGCCAAGCTTTTGTAAATTTAAAACCAACCAATAAAAGTAAGCAGCATTCCAATTTTAAATCCTTTAAACTGAATTGGGAACAATTTTATACATTGTGTCATCCCGAAAAATGGTGTATAAATATTTTCTTTAAATATATGAAAATATAAAAAAATGGTACTCAAATAAAGGTGAATTTATCAATAGTACTATACAAATATTCATAAAATGCGCCGGGACTAAAGGTGTAGTACTTTATAAATTTGATCGATTTTTAAAAGTCAAACATATAAGAGTTTTTTATGGTATATTAACAATGCATTCGAGCTTTTAATAAACAAGCTTACACCATGGCGTTTGTTTCATTTGTAGCGTAGAAGGGTATCAATAGCTTAGTGAATCTGGTCATTCCCATCTATGTATTCGATTAAACGCTGTGATATGCGAAGCTGTATTAGATAGAAATTTGGGATTAAGCATGCAGATTCTAGTAATGTTAGTTTCTATCGATATGGCAGAGGAATTTTTAGTTCTCTCGAACTACAACCATCTTAGTAACGGGTATATGATGGTCAAGGATCTCGATTCAACCTTTCTCTTTTGATTTCTACTTAATTCGTAATTTCTTGCTATAAGATTTTTGTATTAAGTTTTAATGGATATTTAAACGAATTGTACGATACCCGTTACTAGTAGATCAAATTAGTACAGTGTAGACTAGTGACTTGTGAAAAAGTTTATAAGGTGGTATAAAGTTTGATATAGATATATTCTTGAGTGTAATCACTAGGCGAGTTGATTTGGCCATGCCCCTCTGTGCGTCCGACTGTTCGTCAGTACTGTGGCACTCGTGGCAGATCTGGGAAAAAGTCGCAATATGAAAGTTTTCCTTGTTCATAAATTGGTGGGTAAGAGACAACTTATCTACCTAATAGTAGTTTCGAATGTATTGCCAAATCGATCTACTCGTTTGTTAATAGATATTACCAATATATAGTTAAGATAATACAATATTATAAAGTTCACAATAGCATGCTGAACCACCTCAAAAAAATTATAGTCAATTTATGGTTGAGGAAATGAATGCAGTCAGTAAAATCGAATTAACCTTGATACATTTTTATGACTCGTTTTAACATATTTTTAATATGCATTTAAATTGTAAAAATATTGCTATATAAACCCGATTCAAGACTTACTCGCCATCAACTAGGAAATATTTTCTGTAAGACACTTGAGTTCAGTTTACATCATGATTCGAATTTTGGTAAGTAAACTCGGTTAATTAAAACTGCGCACTCCTTATCATGACTTACCTCTCAGGTTTTAATGATTACATTCACTCTAATGACTGGTAGCGCTCTTTGTTCTATCGAGCAACTTATGCGGGTCTTTGGCGGTGGATCTGTTGGAGGAGGTTCTAGGCTAGACATCAACAGAAGGGTAACTATAGTTCCACCCGAAGGCGACTTCTCCTTTGGATATGGCTTTCGTCCTGGATTCTATTGATTTGGTCTGCATCTATTTTATTTGTTTTGTGTTGAGGGCAGCTGGTTTCATATACAGCGTATACGCTTTGTAATATTTAAATATACTATTTATCCAATGCTACAAATACAATCAATGTTGTCACATTAAGATTATTGACTACTATTTTTTTTTAATTACTATATATTATATATTTGTGGTTCCACGCTGCCAGCGATCTGGTGTAATGTCAACAAAGATCGCTTAGGTCGTATAGCTCAATAAACGTAACATTCGTCTTTCAAAATAAGAAGGAATGAAATAGATGTGTCTTATAAAATTATAATAATAATGATTGTAATGTATAAACCTTAAATTTTGAAGTCACCACGTTTTTTGGATACACAGACGATTCGACTTTGGCAAGACAAAATATTTCCCTACGTTAAACGAGTTTCTGGTGAATCGGAAATTACTTTAAAACATTGTTTTAAAACAACCGATATGCCTAAAACACATTGGCCATATCTCCCGGCAATGGGTGTCTGAAGCCGACTCTATTTCTAGCAACATTTCTACTCCATACGTTTTACATTTTTAACTATATTAAATTCAGTTTAAAATAATTAACACTTTTTGTGGAAATAATAATGGGTATTTAATAGCCGAGTCACTCCATTTTAGCTTTTTATCTTTGTATACCCGTTACTCGTAGAGTAAAAGGGTATACTAGATTCGTTGAAAAATGTGTAACAGGCAGAAGGATGCGTTTCCGACCATATAAAGTATGTACATATATTCTTGATCAGGATCAATAGCCGAGTCGATCTGGCCATGTCCGTCTGTCCGGATGTCCGTATGAACATCTCGATCTCAAGAACTATAAAAGCTAGAAGGTTAAGATTAAGCATACAGGAGTTCAAAACTGCCACGCCCACACTTTTGAAAAATGTTTTGATATTTGTACATAATTTTATTAGTCTTGCAAATTTATATTGATTTGCCAAAAAACTTTTTGTCACGCCCACTCTAACGCCGTAAAGCATTTATACTTCTTTAATATAGCATTATAAGTCATCTGCTATTCAAATGAACGACAGACAGTTCGAAACCTTATTAAAATTTCTTTTTATGAGAGTAATAAAATTAAAATTAACTTTTAGTCCGTCCCCATGAAATTGAAAGCTTTATACATTTTATGGTGTATATTAGCATATTTCCAATTAAAAAGTTTTACAGATTTTGCTATATAAACAAGAATCGAAATAAATGTGCTATCATTTGTTTAACTATTATCAAAGAAGCTTTGCTACCAAATTCTGCGCAATGTCTCGCCTTTTTGTAAGTTTTTTTTTAGAAAAAGTGCTTTGCAAACTATAAAAGTGTCTTTTTAGATTCTAGCACTTATTCTATCCATCCTAGCCGACAGTGCTTTTGGAAATATTGAAGAGCTTTTACGAAGCATTGACAGGGCACTTGGTGGATCCTTGGGTATAAATTCTGGTATGGCAAGGTCTGGATTTGGCATAAGAACACCCAATAGCGAATTTTCGATTGGATATGGTGGCTGAGTTCTCCGAATTTCGATGAAGATCATCCTGAAATATCTTTTCGTTTATAAAAGAAAACGTTTTATTAAATTGCAATTTTTAATTGGGAGCAGCACATGGAATAAGAAGGATAACAGTGGATTTAAGTTAAGCAGGGTTAAACAATTTAAAACGATTCGGATTTAATGAGTTACGATTTTATTCGCTGTTCGTAGCCATTTTAATTTGTTGGCCGCAAAACCGTCTCTCCAGTCGTTTACTGCTTCACCCAGTTGTAAGTAAATGACTTTGTTGATTCTTTGGCATCTCAAGTAATTCCTGCGACAGTCTGGCAACGCCGATATTACAAACGCACATATACCAGCGGCTCACGCATGTTTTCTCTTTTAGAAAGGCACTGATTTTAACCCTTTGAAAGCATTGCTACCCCAAATATTAAAAGGTTCGTGTCTTCTATTATGTATTATTTTATATACTGCCAACGAAGGGGAAATTTTCAACTTATCATGCTTAAAAAGTTCGTCTATTTACGAGACTAATTTTCTGTGTATATTTATGTATATATTGCATTTGTAATGAAGTTCGTTCGTTTTTGTGCTTATCCTTTCAATATTGTTTGTCGTATTTGCTCTGAAGCGTTCCCTAAGAAAAGCTAGAAAATAAATTGTCGCAATTTTCTCAAACCTTGGCATAACTTCGCATTAGTAACACAGTTAGTTGCTTCGCATTAAATACATACATAGTTAAACTTAATTTCCGTGGTATACAAAAATTTATTGGAGTTGCTTGGTTTTTGTTTAAGTCTCTTCAATAAAAACTAAACTAATGGTTTGAGTTTAGAAATTTTAACAGTATTTATAGTAGTTCATCCTTTTCCGTTAAAAACTCCAAGGCCCTAATTCCACTCCTTTATTTGCTCTAAGCTACATACGTAAATATAAAATGTTAAAAGAAATTAAACCCCAAGGACACCGTCCCTGTCTATGCGGACTTTTTACCATTTCTATATTCTGCTTTGATTAACATTCGTTTGTAGGTTGAGGTAGCCACCGTCTTCGTCTGGGTCCAACGACTGAGAGTTTTAATTACTTTTGGGGGTAGTTTTACTGCTTTCATTTTTTCTTTGTCGTGGAAAGAAGAAAAAGTCTGAGAATCATCATAAAGAAAATGAAATGTTCGTGTGCAGACAGGCATACGTGTCTCAATAATGTGTATGCATACATCAATTGCTTCGCATGTTTCCACACCCTCGATTTGGTAAATTCATTCCTCATTGATCCAAACTTCCCAGGAAACATATTCTTTTCCATTACCATGTATCTATTTATTTTACATACCGTGATCAAAAAGGGCAAATATATAATATTCAATCCGGCTTACTGCCGTGGGTAATTTTGCCACGGATCTAACTACTTGACCGTGATAAAAATATTTATCCCCCGTTGACCACATGAAACCGGAAATGTATACTTTATTGACCCCAGGGAACGGACAAACACGGGGAAAAGGTGATATTGCGGAAAATCGCATCAACTGACCAAGGCCCTAAGTGATTCGTTTCCATACCTGTTGCGCTGGGTAACAGACAATCAACAACCAACAAAGAGGGTCGTCATGTCCAACCAGTAACCCCTCTTCTTTTTGTTTTCCTTGTGGGTCAGTATCTTTTATGCAGAATGGTTTGAAGGGCTGGTCAGTGGGAAGGTCAATTTCATGTGTGTGTCGCGTGCCCTCTGTGTAAACAAATCAATTAGAGGCGCTAAATACGCTTCATGACCACTCGCTTACATTTGCATTTTAAATTAAACTTGTTTTTCTTGGGAGGGATTGGTACCCAGCCTAAAGTCTCACCTTTTATGAAATGACCAGGGGCTGTTTGATTGTTATTTAATTGTTTATAAATTATTGTTAAGGGGCTTTAATAAGTCAACAGAAAAATATCGTGATTGATAATCTTATATAAATATGGACCTATAAATAACCACCTAAAAATGTGCTAACAAAGGTACTCAAGTTATTAAGATGCAATAAGTGGTTTGTTCATTTTGTTTTAGATTATTTTATTGGCACAGCTTTTGAATGCATAACCCCATTCCATATTCTCATATGCTGTGAAAAAACGCTTTTATTGCACACCACTTGACTGAAGCTCGACTGGCATTCAGAGCAGTCAAGTGCGAAATAAAACCCTACCCGTACTCTTTGTACTGGCTTTCGGTTGTCCTGTTGCTACAGCTTGCACTGCGTACTGCATCCTTGCAGTCTTAAAGTCCTTTATTTCAGTCAACTGCGAGTCAAACGATGTGCAACAGTCAACGTGCTTGTGCATATGCATTTAAATGCCCTGTTCGTTCTCCTCGACGTGTGGCTCATGCGGTGTTGATGCAGTCTAAGGTTGCATTTTTATGTTGAATTGGTTTCTCGTGTTAATTTCCCCTTTTATGTTGTGCTTCGGCGGGTTGAAGCAGAACACGTCATTTTGCAGTTTTCGCACTTCAGCCACGAAAGGTATCATCCCTACAGGTGGGACTTTATTCAAAAAATGTTGCACATCTGATTTATGTATAAAGAGGGTTTTACTTTATAAAATAATTTAGTGATTCCTTTTGAAATAAATAATATTTAAAATTAATAAGTAAATCTAGGCATCATTTATATTTATTTGACCATCGTTTCTGCCAAACTGCGAACTACGTTCTCATCGTAGTCCTCAATATCATCGTCTCCATCATCAATATCGACATCGTTAGGCCTCACAGGATAACCCTGCTCTGGAGGAACAATTTTAACTCCGTGATCTCCAAACAAGAGACAGTCAAAGTTTCTGAATTTAAAAAAAGTCGGTTTTATATATGCTCTCATTCATTATAAAGACTCTCAGCGTTTCAGATCTTACCTTTCAAACAACTCAAAGCCCTGAAACTCCCCTGACATATACATGCAAACGTGCATATTACGACCGACAAACCAAATATCATGAAATTGAATACAGGCTTTAGCAAAATTAAAACGTGGCGGCCGGAAGCAGAATGGAGGGGGATTCTGTCCCGAGACCTTTTGTCGAAACCAAATATTGTTGTTAACGCGCATTCGCAACTCGAACGAAAATTCTTCAGGTCGATATGCCACTTCTGTGCAACTGTTCATGCCAATAACCGAAAGGAATCCTAGGAGCAGACAATTGAGTTTCGTTTGTGTTAAGGTTTATTGACACTATAAATTTGACTTACCAGCACAGCACTTGCACAGGCCATTGTCACAACTACAGGGTATGCGGTTTACGATGTTCCCCAGGGTTATGTTTGGTAAACTTAATTGCCTGGATTCTTCTTCGTGGCTTAGTAAATTAAGACGATGGTTTAGTAAGCCTAGCTGTATAGCTGCGTCGTAGGCCAAATCTTCAGTTGGTGGTTGCAATGGTACTAAAAGAGTTCGAATTAAACAGCGGAACTAGAAACATTCAGGCGTTACGCCTTCAACCTTTCAAATTTGATATAATTTTGTATATACATACACAGATTAAACGTAAAATTACTTTCCCATTTTATTTCGGTTTTTGAATACTGATAATTAGCTTATTTCCCTGACTTTTAAAAAAGCATTCGAGTAACTGACAAAACATAAACAAACGCATTTTGCCTAACCATTCAAAACAAACTTCCGTGTATAATGTTAATTAGTTCCGCATAAAGCCAACTGACGTAGCCGGCAAGCCACAGCGGTCGCCTAACAGTTTCAACTATTAACCTTGAATGGACAAACGAGTTACCAGAGTGGAAGATACGAGCCGAATTTGATGTCAATGAAACCAAACAGCTCTAAAGATTTGAGCGTTATGTGGTCAAGATCATGGACAGCAATACGTAGGTAGCAATATATAACTAAAATAGTACACGGAAAAGTTATGCAAAGTAAAGCTTCTCTTTAGATCGATTTCATTTGATAATAGGTTGCTAAACAAGCTTTGCAAGATCTTCAGTTATTTTGTTTCTAAATTTTTGGGACCCTAAGCATAAATATCAGATCGAAATTCCATGCCAAATAGGTAATAATAATATTAACACAGTGGTTAGTAATTAGATTATACACATATGTAAATAAAACACCACAACAAATGATACATAAAGTAATGTTTTTATTATACAATTAAAGTAAAATCGTTCCTAAAGTTTATTATCACAAATATTTTCAAAAGCAAGTGATACATATTTACAAGTTTAGGCACTTTCACATACCGGATACATTTGTGGACTAACTTAAAATGTACTTATAAACAAATAAACAATTTAATTTTCTGTACATTGCATTAGGCAAGACAAATATTTACAAATCGATAAAATATCGGCATTGCGAACGGATTTATAAAGTTAATAACCAAATAGTAAAAGTATGAAATAAAGTAAGAGTTCTTTGTACTACCGGCATCCGACTTGGAAACGGCTAGGAGTGAGGCAGCGCACAGCAAATAGAAGAACAGACGTGAATGTGAGCTGGCTTCTGGCATCTTTGCACGACAATCAGAACGAAAATTGAAGCTAAGGTTGCTGTTGACCCGCTTTATGGTCGTTGATTTTACACGCTTTTTTGTTTTTGTTGCTTTTAAAAAATATATATGCTTTTGTTCACAGTGCTTCTTCTTTATTTTGTTGATAAGTACTTTGTTTCGTCAGCACAAAGAAACAAACTTCTTTAAAAACCCAACTTTCGCGCGAAATCAGAGGAAAGTTTGTTAGGCACCAAGTTTAAGTAAAGTTTATATAAAGTAAGGTTGAGTTTACTCATATGTGTTTCACACTAGTCTAAAAGCGCGGGCGCAACTCCGTACGTGCTAATGGCCAAAATACAACTGGGGAAGAAAACAGTAGCGCATGCGCATGCTAAGCAGCAGATGCCAAGCAATCAAGTATGGTACATCCATTGACAGGTCCATAGCTCTACTACAACACAAAATACAAAGCACATGGAAAACGAAGTCGGGCCTCAGTCGACGATGAATACAAAGCGCGTCGAAGTCGTCTGCCTTTTGTGTCTATTTAAAACGACATTTATACTCTTCTAAAGACAATGTTGATAATCATGACATTTTATAGCTGTCACTAATAATTGTTACAAAAAACAGAGGTTATCATATTGGATTTAACACTTAACAAACAACACACAAATTACCTTATAAGCCTTATGTATTTATAAGCTCAATTTGTTTTGACCTAGGGTATAAAATGTTCGGTTTCCTATATTTAAGCTTTAACCAGAGAGAAAAAACCAGTATTTCAGTACATATATCTTAACCGTTGCCACTTCTTTCAATCTCTACATCTCTGCTATATTTTCTCTCGTATCAGTTTTTTATTTGCTTACATTAATGACTCTCACTTTTTACCGTCGGGATCGGCGGTGCTCGGCATGAAATTTATAAAATTTTAATTGAGATGTTACTTTAATGTTGCTCTTATTACATTTATACTATATTATATATATTTTTTAAATAATTGAAATGAAATCTAATATAGCAACAAAAACGTAAGCATGGTCCCACATACTTATTGAATACATCTATGAATGTGACACACTTTCATTGCCTGAAGATATTTCTCACTAGTTACCAACTTGTTTACACAGCAAAAATATTTCAGGTTTACTTTAGCTTTCCTACTGAGTTTGTTCTTGTGAATTGGTTTTGTGACTCGCGAGATTTTAATTGTATGCATAACTTGTAGTGGAGGGGGTAAAGAAGACGCACCGCTACAAACGAAAAGAACTACCATGCCCCCACGCCCTACGTGCATATTTTGTGAGAAAAGTATTAGCTATTATCCAAATGTGGTATTGGGAAAGTAATTTATATCTAAAAAATATTTTCCAATCAGAAGCGGTTGAATTTATTAGCATCATGGGCTCTGATAATACCGTGTTTACTCATGACATCATATCAATCAGTTAAAACTCGTAGGGCCTTGGGATGAGTGAAGGGCCGTTGCACACGCAGGGTTGACTTTGTGATTCGCATATGAAAATTTGATAACTTTTGCTGTTTGGGTCTGAGCCTGATATCAAATGAGCAAAATATGTATTACTCAACACATAATAACATAATATAAACCCTGCTATATATGCATTCCCACTATCTTATTTCTCGTATAAAATGTGATCGTTTAATTTAATATAAGCCAAATTTATGAATTTCTTAGAAGGTTTTGGCTTCGTTTGCATTTCTTTTAAATTCGACAACAACAATGGTATATACTTGCAGGATATATTGCATTTGCTCTAAAGTATGTAACAAGTATAATATCAGCATTAAATTTAAATATTTTAATTTAATTTTAAAGGTTGAACACACTACTTCTCCCTACGACCACGATTTTCGTTCAGCTTGTTTTTTCTTGGTCTTTCTCTGAATAAAATATCCTCTTCAACTCAGCTTGAACCGTCCTTCGTTAGAAAGCTTTGGGGGTCATAATTAACCCTTTTGCATGAGCAACATGTAAAAGGTTATTTAGCCGTATCCCCTTTACCATGCCAACCACTTCATCGCGTACTTTTGAAAACGAAAAATATGGGAATATCAAGCCGGAAGAACAAAAATTAGTTTGTTCTTTTTTGGATGAAACTGCCGAAAAATGAAAGAATTGCAATATGCACCCACATATTCTCTAAGGACACTTGACTTTCGTCTTCTTGTGCCTTTTGGAGCTTCAGCCGAAAAAAAGGGCAGGGCTTTACATTGCCTGTTGACAGCTCCCTTGCTTTAGCGTCCTGCATCATAGACTTTTTATTAACGTTTGGCGGTGCCAATTAATTAAGCGAAATAAAAGCCAAACAGGCGGCAACGGGAGTAGGAAACGTTCATTAGTAGCTGCAGAGGGCGGTAGTAGGAGTGGGTGAGCCCTTGAAAGGTGCACGGATTGCACAAATTCTGAAATTCGATTTAAAACTCATGCAATTTGATTCGCTGAGCTTTAATTCGCAATTAGCGCAATTCAATCAGCGTAACGCTGCCTTGGAGAGATGCGTTCGGGTGTTTGCAAATGCCTGGCCATAATCGTAGACGCGCTAAGGCTATTCAGGACGCCTTTTACCACCTGCGGCTAGCGGTGATTACGAGCAACATGAGCATAAAAATTGCTTACGCTATGTAGACAAAATCTTGGACCCTAGTAGGCGGGCGTCTGCCGCTGGCTTGTTTCGGTTGCTTCGTTAATGGAAATCAGAAAACAGAAACTGAGTCTACATCTGCATCTTGAATCAGCGCCTCAGAGATGCCGTGTTCTTCCACCAATCGATGGAAGCGTGAAAATCCCTCGAAATACATACGTATATCCTAGTCTGATTGCAAAGCTGAAGGCCTATAAGTTACATCTCCATACTGCAAATATATACATAGTGTCACGCGCACATCGCTAGATGGGCCTTAACTTTTGTCGGTGCTTTGCAACTTGCTTATGACACATGATGCAGTTGATGGAGATTGCCGCTCGAGCCGCTATCGACAGACTTATGAGGGACAGAAACTGGTGCTTAATTTAGATTAAAAGACTTAGTGTACAAAATTTATTGTCGTTAACTTTGATTGAACTACAGCAAATGGGGGAAAAAATAGATATTTTTAGATGGTCAGTACTTGCTATGTATTGCTATTGTTTTGGTGCCATCATGTTTGTGTTTCAAGGAAAATAAAAGTTAGTTTTTCCTTATTCCTTACAAAACTTGATCCTTCATTTACACTTTCGTTATTAGGTATGGATTCCTTGATTCATTATTGAAAAATGGGACGGTTAAACTTATATATGGGTTGAAAAAGCTTATAGTATCCAGGCTACCTGCCTTCTTGTGTAGGAGTAAGAACCATGCCACCTGTTGATCTTCTAGGAAGGTCAGGCCAATGGGGCGCCTTGTGATATTCTCCCTATAGCATGTTGCTGTTAGTCCGTTCGCATTTATATTTTGTAATTTTTTTAATCCCAAGTTATCTTATTCGATCTTTAAATTCCATTTGTTTAAACACACATTAAAGATTTCCGTGGTCAAATATTCAAACCAATAAGTTGATTACGCTTATCAATCTGTGAGAACTGGGACCACCTAATTTCCATGCGAATTCAATACGTATTCTGGTTCAGATATCCGAATACTTGAACGCAGTCACGTCCCATATGATGACGATGAAGTCAGAATATGGCAAATCACAGATGAAAGAAAAGCAATCATATCTGCAACTGGTGAAGGGATTAGATGTCTGAAAAGCAGTACACAGCAATCAATCACGTATGTAATTCCCATGAAAAATTTTTACAGGGGCTGTATTAATGTCGACGAAGATTCTGGAGATGGCAAATACTTAAAACGGGAGCCAAATTGTTGAAGGCGGACTAATAACATCGAGTAGTTGAGCAGCTCGTGAGTTACATGGTTTCGGTTGGAAGTGTAGCCAATCGATTCGCCAAACGCATTGCACATGATGAAGTGCACCAGTTTTAATACATTTGGACCTATCTGAATGCATTAGGCTGTGTAAGTTCAAACTTGAGTTCAGCTCAATTTGCGGCAGAGCAGAAATGCTATCTGCACGATCTGGGCAATCGATCGGGCACCGATTGCTGCCCTCGGTGCGTTGTTGTGGCAACACGTAGAGACCCAATTTTGTAGCATTTCGCCAGCTACTTGTTACGGGTCAGGCGGGGAGCTTCATCATCAATTTCCCAGAGGCCTTGCAGTCTCATAATCCCATGTTTGTTTGCATTAGCCACCGCAGACAGGCTGCAATTATGTCGTTTGGGGTCTGATGGCAACCGGCTCTGTGACTGGGACTTTCTGGCTTGTGAGAGCAGCTTTAGTTGTTTTCGCTGGCAAGCAAGGCTCCCAAGCCGTACCCTCACAGATAGAAAATTCCTAAGCCTTAAAATTGAGAATTCGAAATCAGTACAGACATCGGTCTTAGTTTAGAAAGGGTATACCATGTTTCATCACGCTGACTGTTTATTGCCATTTTGATTGCTCCAGACTTTGTGGCGTATATGAATTATGGGTTCAGTTTATGTTTTAAGCCAGCAGTCGAGTCACATTCCTTTAGTCTGCACTTTGGCTTTGTGATTCGTCAGTATTCTGGGCTGCATTCAATATTTCTATTGCCGGTTAGTAGACCATGGGAAGTTGTCTCCTCTACGTCAGAGGTACCTAGCGTAAAAACGCGTGCGATGCGCTTGAAGGCAGTCAACGAACCGCACGCTTCGTTGCCTATCTGTCTGTCAATTTTTTTCGTCTGTTTTTTTGTATTCTGCACATTTCTCAAAATTAACACTTCGCCCCACCCTAGATTTTACCCACTCTTTGCCATTTTCATAAATGCGCATAAATTATGCCAAAAACACAAGCCAACCCTGTGGTGGGTTGTGCGTTTTTCGTTGTGTTTAAATTTTACTGAGTGAAAAATAATGTTCAACATTTAATGCACATGTCAACTCAAAGTATTTTTTTTTAACTATATCTTATATTCGAATATAAATGAACCATTAATTTAAAAAGTAAATAATTCTGCACAGGTACAAACTAGTTATTATGTGTCCATTCAGGTCCTGCAAAAACGTAAACTTAGGTAAAAAAAAAACATCGAAGTTACCTTCAAGTCTCCATGGACACATTTAAATTAAGTGATAAAGAAAGTAATAAACAAAATTCGCAGGGCTAAAGCACCAGCGCAACCAACCCAATATTGCCAAGGCTCGTCTAGGTTCAAGAGGGAAAACGCACGCCAAAATCGTCTACGAAAATCATTAAATAAAACTTTGGGGCGTTGGGAGAAGGCTTCCAATGCTTTTGCCTGACTGATTTGGTAATTTTGCGTTTGTATCGAGTTTAAATAAAGTTCTCTTAGCCGCATGAGAAAGTTTTTGATATTCACAAGCAAATGAGTTTGCAATTTATTTTTCGAGTTTTCTTATCTTTACTCTGTTCTTTTTCTAGCATTGCAAATAATTTGCAATGAATTGACAAAATTCGACTGGTATAGGAAAAAGCCACTCTTACTTACCTACGTATTTAATACGATTTTAATGAGAAATTCAGTGTTGGGTTTTGGCTTCATGCAAGCAAGTCCTTCGGGTATACCAAAGCACAGTCCGCGACCCGTCAATTAAATTAAATGCTGTATTTCACTTGAGTTTAAGACTTTGTTTAATTTCCATTACGCACTTTTTTTGGTGCGTGGTATGGCGGCCTGTATTCAGCAGAGTCATGCGATGACAATTCTAGATTACGAGGGACACGCCACTCGATGGGTTGAATGGAAATTGGTTCCTCGGACCAAGTTTAATTACTTTCTTCCATGCACCGCGCATCTGTGCGTCGTTCATCGAAAAAACTAATGCTTTTTGTTGGATGCTTTTAGGCGGAGTTAAAGTTGGTTGAAACCTAAACAGCACGAACACTGTTAGTTTAAAGCTGTCTTGAGTTTTATAATAGGTTTCATTTTTGGCTTTTGTGCCTCATCGTGAAGAAAAATATTACAAGAAGAAAAACTTTATTGTTCGGTGCCGTGGTACTCGAAGTTAGCTCCGAAAACAAAAGTAAAAAATTATCGCCCTGCCCAAGAGCCGAAGGCAGATGAAAGCATACTCAAGTAGTCTCGGTGCTTTCTAGTGTTTGCATGGCTTATTCAACTTTACCCCGTTCCAAAAAGAAAAAACAGAAAAGCAGGCACAAGTGTCTATGTGAGATTCGAAACGGTTGTAGGCTGAGCGGCCCACTCAGGCGTCTAGAAATCTCAAAAATGTGCACAGACTCAGCTTCATCCGCTTCCGCCCGCTTATCCTCAATGAAACCCAACTACAACAGCCGGGCAGCCCCAATGTGAGCTCTTCCGACAATGTCTGGCAAGGCGATTTAGCAAATTAAAAGGTTTTTAATGCATGGAGTGCTCTCCTACTTACTTCATAATTTGATGCCAACTGCGCCAGGGAAATGCGAGAAACAGGACGAGCAAGGATCCGAAATCCGCAATTTGCTTCAGTGGGCTGTATTTTTTTTACCCATTATTTTTTGCTTTTATACATGGATTTTGCACATCGAGTTTCGGGGAGGCCCTGCGTAATTTCCTCTTTACCTATTGCAGTCGATAAATGTATAGGTGGTATGGTCAAAGGATGCTAGAATTTGTTTTATATTAAAAATTAATGGAAATAACAAAAATTGCCTTTCTCGATGTAACAAACTAGGTCTGTTTCGCGAGAGATAATTAAAAAGGTAATTTCCTTACTGAATAAACACATTGCAAAAATTAACATCCGGCCTAATGCCATTGTACTCACACTTCCGACTTTCACCCACGCTTGGTTCCACCAAATCTAAATGAAGTAATATATTTAAACCCTCTTAAAAAGCAACCACAAATTATACACTTAACAGCGACACATCGCGAAAAAGTGGGAAATGCAAAACCAAGCCTTATTTTGCAAGCGCACACACACGACAACTGTCACGTGTCTCATTGAGTGCTTTGTTCTGGAAAATTTCGCAGGTCGGAAAATTCGCATGCCCGTGGGGAGGGCTGCTTACACCCTAAGGATACTTCCCTCCAATTTCCGTAATATTGGGTTATTGGGTTGTGTACTTTTGCGGGTTTCGGCGGTAATGGAGATCTGGTTATAAGTAAATTTTGTGCCAGAATTAAAGCTTATGAATGTTCAATTGCCTTGCAAAAGTATTTAAATTCTCTTTGCGATTGGCAAAATGACAGTTGAATTTTTGATAAATGTCGACGCGTGTGTATGGTGTGTAGTATATCACGCTGTGCTTGAGATGCAGGGGTGTTCGTTGTACAGATTTTATTGCTTGGAAAATGGCATGCGAGTGAAGGCTGTGTCATTATTGCTTTGGGCCTTTTAATGTAAGTTAAGGGCGCTACTTTCAACAAATTAAGCCAATTTTAAATTAATGGGTTGAATTATTTGGTGTGTTGGACAGGCACATTCAGTAGAAACCCAGTAAGGATAACTATTATTATAAATTCATTACAAATAAGTTTGAAATACAATTTCCTGGTATTTATTTTGAATCCTTTCCGAGCCAAGCAAAAGTTTATCTGAAAGCAAACTTTGAGGGCCATAAGAAAAGGATGTCTATACAGGGTAAAAACCTTAAGGAACAACCAAAAATTCCTAAACCAGCAAATAATAATAGTTAGATAAAAACCATGGACTCGACCACCTCTTCCCTTCACCTATTCTCGGAGGTCAGTCTACGTCTTTGTTTACGACGCAGAATTATTGAAATCAGGATAATTGTGTAAAAGGATGCGAAGAAAAAACCGCAAATATTTTAGGTTCAGAGCGAAGCACCAGTCCCAAGTAGTCATTCATTCCATAACGATGATATCTCAAGAGCAGTTTCAGTGCGACAAAACTGAAAACGGGAGGGCTGTGGGCGACATTGGACGGCGAAGGCTGAAGTGGAGTGAAAAACTCTACCATGCAGAAAGTGGTCAACATTTTTGCCACTGCCATGGGCAAGAATAATAGACGTCTTCCACCAAATGCAAAACGAATGCAGCTAAAAGGTAGCAATCATGGTGCCGAGTAGTCGTCGAATAATAAAATCCATCCTATTTTCTGTTGTATGCTGCTAAGCAGTGGGAATTCTTGCGGCAATAAACCATAAGACATTTCCTATGGCATATTTTCAAAAATTTCGGAGTAAAGGCCATTAGAATGAGCATTCAGATCCACAATTCATTTTCTTTATCATTTTCCGAATTCTACATAATAATGCTGCTGGAAAAATATATAAAAAAATAACCAAAATATTTAATAAACTTTTTTAAAATAACGTCCATTGGATACAGCTTATAGCTTTGACCCAACATTGGTGGCTTTCCATTCCCAATCAAAAATAAAAACAGCTTTAGGTCGAAAATCATAAACTTTCCGTCATCACTATTCAAATTCCAAATATAAACTTAAATTAGCATTTATAATTCATTTCTGTTAAACAGAACTGCGGTCGTCATTTTAAGCGCATCTCAGAGAACGTTCTTTTATAATTAATTCAAACTCAGATGAATGTTCAAAGATATTTTTCCCACTTGCATCGCCTACTTATTTTAAAAAAAATTGTAAATCAACGTCCTAAGCAGCGAGAGCACAAAACAAAAATCAAATTTAGGCAAAGTAAAACATGCTTAGCTCTTCAATTTGACTGTTCTATTTTGTTGAATTTTTTACATGCAAATTTTCCTTGGATCGTATATAGGACTAGCTTCTACAGTTTTTGGACTGTTTAACTGCGGCGCATTGGCTCTGCTCCTATGATTTATAAACTCACGGCGTGCGCGTATTTATCAAACTCTAATTAATCGGTGATAAACCGATCAAGACGCTAAATGCTGCACTACACGAAGCCGCCAAGAAACCCAAGACTTTCTGCAAACCCTCACAGGGGATCTGCACTTTGCGCCTGCAAACCGGTTTGGAAGACCTCTTTACGAAACTTGGCTTCGATTGCATTTTTATTTCTGGTTTCAGTTTCGTAGTCCACCGATTACCATGTGATTTCCTACACCGCAACCCACCCCACCCATCAACATCATCCTCCACATCTCAAGCCCCTTTCGGGAGTACGAGTATTTGTTGAAGCAATTTGCTTTCTTGCATCTTGTGGCTGACCAAGGCGACTGCGATGCAATCAATATATGCTCGTGTCCAGCAAATAATAGACTTCAAACTGGCATTTTAAAAGTTTTTTTTTTTTTCATAGCCAAAGTCTCAGTACGAAGTGCGACTGAGCCTGGAAGGAGTCCGCCAAGCGTTTTGGGTCTACAATTCATTGCTCTTACCGAGGGCAGAACACTTCCCCCAAATGCTCACATAGTTAAACTTATGAACAGTTCGCTTTGGTGTTGCACTAACAGGGGCCTCCAACGAGGGCCAACTCACTATCCCCTAAAGACAGCAACAGCGAAGATCACTGCTTAGCAGTACAGCTAGAACATCCTGTATATGTCATAGCAATGAACTCTAATCCACTCTAGCAAATCAATTTATTAGCCACGTATGACTTATGCCTTTTTAAATAAACGCTTGCATGCGTTCTCTAGTTTAAGTTTAAGGTTGAACGATTATAGATTGGCCATCCCTCAAGGGCGGGCCGAGTCGCAGAATACTCTTAAGCAGAGGAGGCACAAGATATTTATGTTAACATGCCATGCGTAGTAATTTGGCATTGTTGAGGTATCACGATTACGATACGACTTTAATTATAGTAAAATACGAGCAATCGTATATGTGCTTTGCAATAATTGCTTCCGTGCAAGCCATTATTATCTCTACTTTAAGAGATCTGTGCAAAGAATATACAGTTATTTGAAAACGTTTAGCATCAATAGTAAGCGTGAAAAACGAGCTAGGCGAGTAATGTGTGCTCGTTATCCGCATGTGAGTTCATTTATGGGTGCGTTTTGGTGACTTCAACAAACGGAGAAATATCAACTACATAGCTATGCAAAACCCGCTGCCAAAAAAATGTGGTCAAAAATGTTTAGCTTATCTTGCTTAACTTTTTGTACAGCGTTTGCCTTTTACGAGTATGCACACAAACGTTGAGGATAAATTGAAAAAGCCATTTTGCTGCCAATTTAGCAAACACTTAAACCAATTTTGCACTTCAATCCACCGACGCACACAAAAAGGGAGTGTCTCACACCTATACAGTTCCTATTCAGCTGAAGCCACACACTTGCACTTCCCGGATCCCATGCGAATCCATGGAGCCTGCATCGACGCTGGCTTTGACGCGGTAACAAGGACGACCCAAAAGTCTGTTTCTGTGCCCCACAGGGAGGAAAGTGTAGGAAGCTTCCAAAACGTTGCCAACAAAGTGTGAAAATGTCAAGTCGTAAAGTGTCCACTGGATGAGGGGACGCAGCGAGCGGTAGATGGGTGCAGTCTGTAAAGTGAAATATTTAAAAGATAGTTGGCTGCCCTGACACCCATATCTGTTCGGGCAGTTTAAGTCAGCTTTGAGAGGAGTATCAACATTTAAAATAGGATGACACTCGGTTGCGTTTTGTGAGAGAAACTAGTTACCTCTGTATTGAAAATCCGGTGCAATTTATGTTTTAAAAAACTTTCACATTTATCGAATAATGTCCTGTATTTGCCAATTCCATGATCTCGAGGACATTGCCACCAGAGACCTAGTAGCGTTTCCTTTGCCTGCAAGTGACGACATGAGCGCTTTCGACGAGTGAGTGATAATTTAATTATTTAATCTTTGGTTACCACTGGACTTCTCTTAGGGTGGATAAAGAATCATTGGGACATAATGCTCCTGAGATTAGATTGTCCGCTTCAAATCTATCAGACTGCCGTGCAGAGAACTGGCTTCTTAAAAAGAAGTTACGCGAATACGAGGTTATAATTGAGAACCTTGAGCAGTTGGTGACTACTATAGTTGAGAAGCAGCATCAAATTTTAAGCGAAATGTTTTCCTTACGCAAACAAAACCGGGAGCTGCAATCCGAGTGTCATCTTCAACGCGAGTATCACTCATTGGAAAGAAATGCCTTGATGAGGGAGCTGCATGACGCTCAAATCTTGTGTAGAAGTCGAAATCTGGATACGGTAAGTGCAAACTTAAAGAAACTAAGAGTGCATTTCTAAATGGGAAACGCAGGGATGTCGATCAGATGAACATCAAGGTAGTTTGCCACTTGGGGACACGCTTATTAACTCTGAATCCTCTTATGATGATTTCGAAGAGGAAGACATGAGTGAATTGGACGACGGATATCAGTGCAATAACAAAGAGGATTATGAGCCTTCAGAACTTAGTTCAGGTCAAAATTCTGGTAGGACATCACCGTCCTTATCAAGCTCAGTAACAGAGGACTCGGAATCGGCTGACGAAAGATTTCTTAATTACATAAGCATTAATCAGAGCCATACTAGTGATAGCGATTCGGACTAACCAGACACGAATATTTATTTTTTATATATTTTCATCAATATAAAATACAAATTATTTATAGACCAAACTTTCTACCATGACTTTAAGTTGTCATTTATGGCATTAAATAATCAAAACAAAAACGTGACAATCGCACAAACCAAATCAACAATAAGTTTGACATAACGTGACGGTATCAGATTGTGTACAGACATGGCACTGCAAAGAAAAAACACATCAATTGAGAAAAATAAAAGAATACCGGTGCCAAAGTATTTGCATATCAAAACGCCAAAGGGCTGCAGAAAACCCGTTGCTAAAGTGCTCTCCTCGCCGCCACACAAATATGATTGAATGGTAAGTAAATATATGGTTGTCAAAAGGGGAGTATTTAAATTACTGGCAAAAACGTGTTAAGTGTTTATCTATCGAAAAAGTTCAGGCCAAAACAGCTGCCAGACCTTTTGCAGCTTCTGGCTTGACTATATATGGTTTGGGATTGGCCCCACACAAAGTTGTAAGAGAAGCGAGAATGTGTGCTTGTATTATGGGCAATTTATCAAACAGAAAGTTTTCAGCACAAATGAGTCGTGGCAAGGCAGCCGAAGGGCACCCGGGCACCCGTTTGCCACCAGGATTAATGAGTCTCGTGTGCTGCCTGTCCTATCCTACATCCTTGAAAACCGTCTCGCAGCACGTACCCATAATCTATCATGAGCCCTCTTCGAGTGGCAACTTGTGGAAGTTTTCGGGGTCTTTCCAAGATCTCTTGTCTTGGCTACGTTTTATGTGAAGATTTTTGATACTATATATGGGTGATAATATGAGACGTTATGTTATTTTATCTCAGAACCAGGAACCACAGTTTTTCTGTTAGTATGAACAAAAGAGCATATTGCAATGCAATGTCAAAAACCCTGCGTTGTTCGTTGCTTGCCCTCAAGGACTTACACAAAAATAATTAATGACCAACGGCCTCGACTCAATGTAAATCGAGTCCGAAACTGTTTGCAATATCATTTATCAATTCAGAATTTTGTTTAGAAACTTGTTGCGCACAAAAAAGCTTTTCATGTACACGTGAGAAGGTACGAGGACTACCGCAGCAAAAAATTGATGGGATACGAGATGTGAAACCAAACAAGGCATTAAAGAAACCCGCAAACTTAAAAATGCAAAACTTATTAAAATGCAACGCCGTCTTGGCAACTATAAACGCATTGCGAAGCGCATCTTGATAGCTCCTGCATCAGAATCTCCTACGCCCCAAACAAGTAGCTTGAAATTGCGCGTGAGTGAACATGACTGCGTTTGTGAACTTTTGGTTCAGGCTACATCAAGACATATGAAACCAAAAAGGTGCTAAGTAGTGGACGGTTAACTTTGTGAATATAGTTATTTTGGATAGTTATGAACAAGCCGCCAACGCCGTCTTTATATTATGTTATAGCAGGCTGCCTCCATCCAACGAAAATCGAATTTTCTGGATCAACGCCTACCTCTACTTACTCAACCGTAAAAATACATAAAACTTTTGCAAAAAAAAAAAAAAAAAACAAAGAAAAACCGTATTTGCGTGTTCTAAGCAATTTCAAACCAATAATCGTTGGGTGTCTTTTAAATTAAGTAACCAGAGCCATGCAAGCCAAATAAATATATATTGACATGTCTTTCAATGCTAATATGATGGTTTTGATGGGATGAGGGCAAGGACTTTTTGTTATTTTTTAATTTAACTAATCTAAAATTGGAATCATTTTATACTCAGCCCACAGGAAGTGGTAACGGAAATAAAAGAAACCAATGAGTGATACATTGCGATTAATACAGTAGAGTACTATCCAATAAAGCAAGGCAGACCACATTTCATTTCTATTATACCACGCTTTCCATATATGTATACATTTCACTTGGTTTAACACAAAAACCTGGCTGGCAACTTTCTCCAAATTCCTGGGTGGGGTAAATGTTCAAAGGGGGTAAAATTGTCTTCATACACCTTAATACATTCACCCGTTCATTTTATAGGGTTTCTCATGCATATTTATGTAACTTAATTTTTCAGAAAAGTATTTGTTTGAACAAATGTGTGTATGTACATTTGATTTTCTGGAGCCTGAACCCCTTTGGCGTAACTCGAAGACCATAATATTGTATTAATGTCAGGATACCATTTTGTCTCATGCATATTTATGAGTATAGATTTAATAATCATTTGTATTTATCATTGTATTAAAGTTACCGATTGGTTTACGTGAATAACCAAATAGTTTTGTTGCTACAAGAAGCATTAATTAGGCACAATGAATGGCCCAGAAGCTACAAGGAAGGAAAAATTTCTTCCGCTGAATTCCCTTCACAAACATTACTCCTTACTAAATAGAGTCAATTGTTCTAAGTACTCCGACCGCAGTAGTAAAAATCGAAAATAGAAAGCGTGTTATAAGAGAAAAAATAGAATCATACTTATTTGTGTGCAAAAATCCATTTTCTAAAGTAGAGAAAATAATATGGCACACAAAACAGCAAGGTGAACGATGAGCCGCGGAAAGTGCAACATGTGTTGCAGCCAAAGGAACGGAACGATTACGATCGTTATCACCAAATCAGCGACCTGGGTTAATAGTAGATCATGACGGTGCGCGGAGAAGGCTATCCAAGGTAACGAGCGGCAAGCACGAAACAAGCACACATATCCTCCACATTGGCCTTGCAGCCTCCAGGAAAGGGAATGAGCCCAGATGCAGCTGCGTGGAGTGGGCCACATTATTTGCGAATCTAGCACCTCAACTACTACCGCTACCAGCGACTGGAAAGTGATTATGCTGAAGTTAGTTTGCACTTGACCACACTTATACATCTTCCTCGTAAAATGTTGTTAAAAAGCTTTCGAACGGCAATCTGGAAAGATCGAAATCAGCGTTTGATCGCCAATTCGCTGGGCCATACTTCGATTACAGTTAAGTAGACAGCAAGCTACTTAACCTCCAGCTAAAGCGGTTGACTTTGACCATCTGCTCTTAGTGGAAGGATAAGGAAGAGTCGACTGCCGACTATCTTGTTTTGGCGGGGCGTCATTTTTTTGTAAATTACTTTAATAGTATAAACATAATCATTGGTACTGTGGCTGCTGCTAAGCAACCAACTCCCCAAGACCATACAACAAGTAGGTACTTGCATTTTGCATTGCGGAGAGCAACGAACTGACTGGGATCTGGTGGTAACTTCATTCTAGCGGTGATTGACCGGCTCACAGTTATCTTGATAACAGTGAAAAATTCAAATTATAGATGCGTTCGATCCATGTCTATATTGCCAGCATTATCACATATAGTGCTGGAAATATTATAAACTATAGGTCGCAAGACGAACTATTGATTTGAAGGATGTGAACGTGTTTTTTGGCTTTTATAAATTTGTCCTGCCCCAAAAGTGTTTACGCTTGGTCCTACGAGTTCAAGAGGTGAATTCAATTAAGCTGAAACCTACGATCCACAAATTCGAGGATTCAAAACGCAGCTGTCAATGTTTTCTCCCTTTTCAACAAAAAGGTGTCCCCTGGCAAGAGCCTTATTTAAATTTTTAATCAATCTTATTTGCATACGCACACTGATGTGTGCATACGTATATCGTTTACCTGAGTATACAATATCGGTAGACAAAGATACCCGAGGATCGCCCGAAAAGGGATTAATTCAAGCAGCTGGATGCTGCGATAGCGCTGAAAGGGTTGAAACTCCCTCTCCGTCTTTTCTAAACCTAAAACCGTTGCGCGTACAGTTTTTTTCTAATAAGTATAAAATGCACAGCAATTTGAATAAAATAGCAAGTAAAGTGTAGCAGAAAGGAAAAGAAACAACTAAAAAACGCGAAAACCACGAAAATTTGTGCATAATTTATTGAAATTTCGTGCCACAGACAAAAGAGTCAAGGCAGTGGAAAAACCATGAGCCAAGCATCGTAGTCCGAAATTGCATGAAATGTGCTTGTATTTTCCCACTGCGTTGTGGTTCTCAGTGCTGCATTATCCTGTTTGGCTTGTGTGCATTTATTTTTCATTTGCATGAATTTTTCATTGTTTTCCCAGACACGAAAGGAGCTGCCGCTAGGATGCACTTAACGCTCCATGGGATCAAGGACAAACACGCGATATTTGTCCGCGGGAAATCAACCAGCAAATCGAGCTCAACTACGTTGGACTGTCAGTAGATACTAGGTGATACATATATAGACATTCATCCTTTTGATAAACTTCCGAGCAGCATAAGCAAATATTTTTCTTTTTAATGTGGCAAAATCTATATTTTCTTGTAGCCTCCGACAGCACTGCGGGATCAACGCAAACAGATTTTACACAATTTGTTGCACTTGCTTTAAAAAGTCTTTTTAAGAACAGTAGGAACAAATATGTATTGGTACTTATATTCATGGGTCAAAAGAACTAAGTTAGTCGTTCTTGTATATAAGCATGGAGCATTTAATAAAATTGAGCAGCCACGGATGACATGCAGCCATTTTCCAAGAGTTCGGGGGTGTAGAGACTTAGATTTAATCGAAAGCTAAATCCTTTACACGAGTGTGTCCATATCCTAACAACAACAATGTAAACGCATGTTCACCCCATCTGAAGCATTGCAATTGTCTAGGAGGAGGGTGGCAGCGTAGGTTGGTGGTGGAATTTTTGGCGTCGGTGGTTGATAAATGCAATTTATCATAAAAAGAAAAAAAGCTTGAAATTGAAGCAGACGACCCCTTCCAAGAAGGGGTGGCGTAAGAGTCAAACTTGGTTGTGGAAGGAGGGGAAATAAGAGGGCTAACATGGCACACATAAAAACACCCACAGTCAGCTCATCTAATAAGGCGCATTTAGCGTCTGTCAGTCTAGAGTGTGGAACAGAGAAGACCAAGAAAAAAGGCAAATAGGAATAAGTTATGGAGCTGTAAAAAATTGGATTAGTTCGAGAAGTACCGCCATTTTGCCATTCCCGCTAAAACTTACGAGCTCACAAATAAATCTGGAGAGAGAGAAAAACTTAAATATACATTTTCCCAGCCGCATCCTTTCTTCATTTGGAAGGGATTAGCGGGAACTACAGGGGGTTAGGAAAGGTGGTAGCGTCTGAAGCACAGGAGGCAGAACAGCTCTCGAGGTCGCCACTTTCATTGAAAGGCCTCGTCATCTATCTGACTCTAGGCTACGTGCCAAAACAAAATCAGATTTATATTTTTCGTTCCAGGAGTTCACTTAAATTTGCATATGAAAGCGATTAATTTATCCCTTTGTTCCCCCTAATATTTGGCACCTTTACATTTTTGATTGTTAAGTAATTGAATTTTACGTTTTCGTTCTCAAATTGTCTTTTATTTTACCGGTTATTTCCTTTGGCAGCATCTATTCTCAGCTTTCCTATTCCGCCTCATAGTATATGTATGCTAGTTGCCAACGCATTTCAATACTATCATCGACGTGATGTTTGATCAATGCAGCTGCCTTCCAGCCCGATCCTTTTTTTTAAAGATAGAATCAGTTACCCGTTACTAAGCTAGTGGGAATGCGAATGCGAAATTTTTTTCTGGAATATCGATAGATATTGGGGAATAAAATGAGAAAAAAATCTTAGGGACAAAATCGTTCCTAGGTAAAAATATAAAATCATTAAGGATAAATCTCTTTTAAAACAATCAAGAGAGAAGGCTATAGTCGACTTTTATCAAGTGGGAGTGCGAACGATACATTTTAAAATGTTTCTGGCATTTCGATATAAATTGGGAAAAAATAATAAAACGATTTAGGGATATTTGTGAGAAGCGTTAAAGGGGAGTTAGAAGGGGTGTGGCCAAAATGTTTTTGGTTTACCGATTGAAATTAACCTGTTAAATAATACAATAACAAAATATCGAAACATTTTTCATTTTTTTTGTGGATTGTTTGCGTTATACCTTATACCATATTCTTTATTTTGTTTTCTCATGTTAATTTATTTAACTACCTTGCTTCTAAGGACACGCTAACCCACATATCAAAGCTTCGTTTGCCATCAAATGGATTTCATTTTGAAATCCAATAACTGTCAAAGGGAAACATTTTCAAGCTGGCACAACCCTTTCAGTTACCATCTACTAGTGAAGCCATGGTATATATATCGTAAAATGAAACATTTTCTGTGTACATAATGTAAGAAGCAGATTGTGTGTGTGTAAGTACTCGTATACGTACGCAGTGTATTTTGCACTTTACGCAATTTTCCCCGCCAGCGCAAAAAGGGTTGAAAGTGCGTTTGGAAGGACAACACCCCAGCACACGCACATGCTCTGTGGCGTTGCCAGACTGTCATAGCTTTTAGCATCTTCATCGGCTTTCCTGAAACCCTCTCTCTAACGGACTTTGTTCTCTGTTGGAGGCCATTATTATTTTGCTTTCCAGTCCTTGTACTTAGTTTGGACCTGCCACTCCCCATCAGTCCTGACTTCCCCGTCGTTTTCATCGACGGTCTTGTAATTTTCTTAAAAATATTTTGGAAGTAAACTTTCTAGATTTAAGCCCTTCCCGGCAGCTTTTCTCTCCTTCCCAACCAACCGCCCTCTGGTTTTGGGAAACCATTCCCGAGGTTTTGTGGTTTGCATGGCTTTACGGCAGCTTCTAGTGAACTCTTCTACAGCTTCTTTGCCTCTTAACAGCGGCCAGAGAACTCGCGTTTTAATCTCATTTTATGAAATTAAAAATTTGCAATTTTTGGACCAAAGATAAACTTTTTCTACTTGAATGCATAATTACTTGGCTATGGAATAAAAACGCTGTGCATTTTCTTTGTGTTCTTTTCTTTTCTCCTGTTGGTAACCATTGCCGATGGTGCTGCCGCCCCAGCTGCGGTACTCGTTAATGCTTCCACTGTTGGCGTTGATTTCTACAATGGCGGGCGATAGAAATATATTTGTTAAGATTATTAAACCTAGCTAAAGTACCGCCTGAATTATGATGTGGGTCATCGTGCATTAAAGGAGAAATGATACTAACACACTATTATATCACGCTTAACGAGAACCTAATTTTTTTTTAAAGAACAATTACCACTGTTTGAGTATTTTTTACATTATTCAAAAAGGAAAATCTTTTATAAATCGATAAAAATACAAAAATCATTATCATCTTTTGAAGAAATGTTTGATCAGAATTTCATTAGTAATTAAAGAACCCTGCTTATAAAAACCGGAAAAGCAGAAAAATGTAAAAACCCAAAAAAAGAAAATAAAAAAAAAACAGAAAACAAAGTAGTCTGAAGGTGGTAAACCTTTTTCCCCAACTTTTAATGAGCAAACATGGATACACACACGTTACGTCGGAAAATGCATAAAAAGCGTTAAGGGCGCGTTGCCAAGAGACTATAAGAAGAATTAAAATTTCTTGGCATAAGCGACCCACAACTACAGGCGCAGAACTCGCTCAAATACATATGTATGTACACAGATTCTAAAAAAAAAAGAAGTGGAGTTCCCCGACTATCAGATACCCGTTACTCAGCTAGTGTGAATGAAAACGCCAAATTTCATAATTTTTCCGAAATATCGATAGTTTATACGTCCGACGTTCATACGGTCATCCGGGCAGTCTGAGAGACGGACATGGCTAGACCGCCTCGGCTTTCGCTCCTGATTACATACTTGCCTGTTACATACTTTTCAACGAATCCTGTATACCCTTTTACTTTACGAGTAACGGGTATAAAAAACCAAGTTAATTTTTAATGATTCGGATTTGGGGGAGCTCGAAGAATCTTAAATATAATAGCCTTGGGGGTTGATTTTTGAAATTCGAAATACGTAACTCTCGACCAAAAACTATAAGATTCCGCAAACTTTATGTAGGTGTTTTCGCACCAAAAGTGAAAGTTCTTTCATTTAAACAACGTTTGTATTTGGATCTGTTGAGATAATGTTGCTTTAAGTTGAAAGTGTTAGTCTAAAAATAGAATGCACAGTAAGCAAACAAAACGAACAAGTGCGTATGTGTGCGAGAAAACTATATAATTTCTAATCTAAGAAATGGATTCACTCGCAGTCTTCACAATATTTGTCAAAATAGCTTTATGATTCAAAAAATTAATAAATAGATTAATTAGCTACTTTATATACTACTACTACTACTAAAACTAATATAAATTTATACGATTTTCAAATTTTATATTAACTATGAACAAATGAAAACTTTTTTACGAAATTACATAGAGCCTACAATTTGTTTTTAAATTAAAATATTCCTAATTTTGGTAATCACATTTTGTTTAAATGCTTTCCTTACAAATATATGTACTTAAATACCGTTTATTTTATTTACCAGGTTATTACATTAAATTTCCCATGTTCAAAAAGTAAAATTAATAAGTTTGTCTAAAAGCTCATTGTGTTCATAATTTTTATGAAATCATTATGAGTTATTGCTATCATTTTTTTAATATCTTTGGTGCTACTCATCACACGTCGATATTGCGTGTTTTATTCTACACTACTATAAATCCTACTGCTATACATCCCATGATCTTACTCTGACTCACACTCACACTCAATGGCATAAATTATTTAAGCTCATTTAATGTGGCCCTTCTGAGGAATCTCTTTTTACGGTATACAATTTTTATTTTCGGTTTTATTTTACCACCCTTCAAATGCTGTTCTCTTTTCGCGTTCATTTGTTAGTTTTTTTTTTTTTTGGGTATAAGAAAATAATTTTGGTGGAAAATTAAAATAATGTGCCCGCTGTCGTCGCCAGACACGACCCTCGGTCTCGGTGGGATATGGATGTTGTGTACTTTACGTATGGAATACAAGCGAACGACTTTCAGAAAGATAAGTTACATTTAAATTTTTAAAGTGTTCCCGCTAGTCGGTAAATCGTTAAGTCTTAGCAAAGCCAATGGTCAAGTATAATAGCCTTTAACCCCTTTCCACAATCTAAAGCCAATTAACGCTACTTGAATTGATAATGAGTCTCATGTCATGTTTGCTTTGTCACAACCCCTAATAACACGCTCCTTAATTCGTGTTCACACTGACCACACAGTAATCAAACTAGGGGACGAAAAGTAAAACGGGAAGTGACCAGGCGAGACAAGCCCAATATGAAGCGGTCAGTTCGGTCAACTGGTTTATAACTGACCCGCTGACTTCTGAAGTGTTGGTCCTGCCTAATAAACTATTTTGCTTTTGCTTTGGGCTGCGCATAAATTAGCACTAACAATATACACCAAGGGAACTCTACATAGGGGGATTTTATAGCAGTCATTGGGCAATTACCAGCGTAATTGATGGTCTAAAAGAGCGATAATGGACAGGAATATAGTTCTTGTAATAAAAAAGACATGGAAAGTCAAACACCTTTTATTACGTCTTGATCTTGTTTTCAAGACGAATAGGCCATGTTAATAAATAATTGTCTTCAAAAAGTTTTGGTTACGGAGTACCAAAATTAACAAGACGGTCCGCAGCTGCTGCAACATCCGCCCCCGCAGCAAGGTCCACATGGTCCACTATAGAATCCGCATCGTGGTCCAAAACAGCGGCCACTAAAGCAGGGGCTACAGCAAGGGTAGTAGCAAGTTCCACAGCAGGGTCCGCAACACATCACGAATCTATGTGAGTTCTAAACACATATACGTTAAAAGGTATAAATAGGAAAATATATTTCTTTTAGCTTACTTCCAAAACAAATCTCCAAGAATTTTAACAATTAACAATAAATTTTGATGTTGTCGTGTTGAAGGCCAGGGTAAGACTAAATATATCTCGTCAGTAGAGCCTGTTCCCAATTTTGACAGACTTCAGAAACACGATCATGGCTAATGTGATCTGAATAACTCTTTGGAATTGTCGTTTTATTGATATAAATGAAAATGCATGTGTTTCGCAATTCAGTGTATTAATAAACAATTAGAGTATGGTATTTTCATTTTTCAAGAAAGTTCTATTTTTTTCGCAACCAGAACCTCTTTGCATTCGGTTACACCAATGCAAATAAACGGCACTATTTAATTATAACAAAAATAGGAACAAACTCTTAGGTAATTAACAACGTTAAATTAGTTTATCCTGGTACTGGATGAACTTTGTCCCGAACTCATGTGGTAAATGTAAGTGGCCACCACTTACCATTTAGGTTACACGCACACGGCACGCGTTCTGTGGTCGCAAATATCATAGCAAGCCTAATGACCATTACGCATTTCCGCCTGTGCCTCGTGGTTCATATATTAATATACTAAATATTCCAAATGTTCTTACCCAACGCAATCACCAAAGTGTGTGGTATATTAAAAACTAATTTGCCAGCAAATGAGTTAACATTTTTTCCTTTTGCTGGTTCGACACAAAAAAGGACTCAGCAGGAACCAAAGAAGACGGAAACACATGCTGTTTGACGTGAGCTTGACCGGAACTACCATACGTGCCGGAATTGCGTGATACTTGCCCAAGTAGAGCATAATTTTGGGTCGATATGTAAAAGCTCAGCATTATATTTAAAAATGCTAAGATCTTGAAACCAACCCGATGTCATATTTTAACTGAAACAGAACTTAGAATTAATGACGGTAGTATTTTTTGAATTATAGTAATTTTGTCTCTTGATTTATTGTTTTAATTCTTTGTGTAAAATTTATTGTTTGAATGATTCTCTTACTTTTGACGAGTTCAGCCGTCTTAGATTACACATACCTAAAACTGTGGTTAGCATCACCTCGGGATCGATTCGTTATTTCTTTTAGCTTGGAGTTCTGATTGTGTTTGTTTTTCGGGCTTGTCATCTGGCTAAGCTCTAAAAATTAATGATGCGCGGCACATTCGAGAGTCCCCTGCTGTCATTGGCTGGTTGGATACCCAAAAAATATGTAGATGTGCAAAAAAAAATTAAAATCGAAATTCACATCCGCCGCTTTAAGCTACGGCTTAGATTCGCTTGCTCATTGATGGAAATTAATGAGTGTGCGTGTTGTGTTCGGTAAATATTCAGAAGGAATATTTTCAGAGATTCTGTACTTATTTCCAGCCCCAGGACCTTGCTCTGTCTCAGCTATGGCGCATTTCCCTACAGCGAACTACAGACTCAGGACTAATTTGCATAATTACAGCCCGTAATTTTTTTTCGTTTTTTTTACGCAGCAAGAAGAATACACACGAATTGATTGTGTGCGCCCTTTAGCAAAGGGACGCAATTTCCTTTTTTGTGTTTGGCTCTTTTTTACTTGATATTTGTTTATTACGCAACCATATACGCACTCACATATTCGCTGGTTCTGAATATTCAATGAACAACGTCCCATAATGCATTTGTTAGAAAAAAATTAAAATACTAAGAGTATGACAATATCGTTGACACTCATATTTTGAATTTTTCGGCTGCTTAGTATGTATGTGCAAGACACTTTTACTTATTTACCTATAATCTAAGCTGAATAACTTAACTGGGTTGCTGTTGTTTAACAAAATATGATGGAAAATATCAAATATCAAATATCATGCGGTTGCAAACCTCTTAAAGTCTAAGGTTTATATATATATATATATATATATAATCAAAAAAATGTTAGTAATGAGCCAATAGTCCTCGAAAATCTCATTATAATGTCGCGCTCCCTCATTTCTAGCTATATAAAAATGCAACCCTCAAAGCTATTTTCCTTTTTTCGGTGTACATATACGGATTTTTAAACTAACTTCATGTCGCCCTCTCCTCTCATTTACTTGCGTTTTTCTCTCAATTCAAGGATAGATTCCTCGGACTCGCGACAAACCAGATTGTGAGTTCATTCCACTCATTAGCATGTGCTCAGCGTAAAAGAAAATTGTGAAGGGGAATGCGGTAGTTTTTCAAGTCTGCCTTCTTTCTTTCTTTCTTTAAATTTATCGATTATCCTAGATGGGTCGCACAGTTCTTTACCGTTACTAGCTAATGAGGTGCACTTGTGTCCCGTTTTGCTCGGACTTCACCTTTACTAGCTTCAGTGATTATAATCAGCATAATATGTACTCTCTTACACTTCAACAGCTCACTCCACGGATCAGTAGAGCACAGCTCGTCCTGACCGGATCCATCCCTCTCCTGCGGCTTCAATGCGTAGTGAGAATGGATAGTCGGAGCGACCAGACTAGCGTTTCACTGCCATTTTTTATAGGCTGTAATGACTGTAATCAGGTTTACGTTAACGTTCAGTTTACCTACTGATTTGCTGGCACTTGGCAGTCACTCCTTTTCCTATTCCAGATCCAGGCACTGCATCTCCTCAGTGAATGTGTGAACATTGAGAGCCTAGTTTCTGGAAAGCCCCTTTAAGTTTAAGAATACCCCGCAGGTAATTTTACAGAAGATTTTAGAAGCTTGATTTTAATCAAAACGGCGAGGCATCCAGGTTAAGGCAAGAACGTGGTAGTTATTTGCTGTTTTTTTGACCATCCAAAAAGGCCTTTCTCCCGCACGTTAGCTCTTTATATAATTATGATATTTGATTTAATGACGACTTGCTTCCGAAACAATCCAATCAAAAAATTTGATTGAAGTGGGCGTCGCAGCAGCAAAACAGGAAAGTAACTTCTGCTGCCTAACAGGCGTGATACTATTCAAAAGGTCAGGCATCTTTAAGAGTTTCTTACACTTGCTAATGGTAAGACAGCTATGAAAACTGTTTAAACTGTATTATTGTAACAGCCGGCTATAAACGGCTATGACTGCTTAGAATTGGAGCAGTAATAGCCGTTTATAACTACTTGATCAACCTACACACTCACACGCTAACCCGATCCCTGTATTTTAAATTCCTAATTTGCAATCATTAGCAGGCACAGAGAATAAGGCAAGTATGTAGAGGTCCGATATACACATCTCAGTTATTTAATTCTCGGCTGGCTAACAGAGGAACTGCGGCAGGAAGCCGTTCGTTCACTGTACTTTGCCAAGAGCAAAATCAAGGCGGCAAAATTTAATACCCATATATCGTTACCAAGCTGCTTCACAGCACACACGTCCTGGCCACAAAGATCTGAGATACAAGATCCGATCATCGTGCACCTCCTGCCTGCCTTTGATTTTTAAATTGAAAATAATAATTTTGCGCACTCAATTTTTAGCGATTTGTCAAAACATTGTTTATTGTCGAAGCCAAGTCCCGATTCTCCAACATCCAAGTCCGACTTCATATCGCCTTGGCGCTGTTCTGTGTACTCTTCTCCACAGCGGCGGCGCACTTTAAGTTAATTGAAATATTTCAATGATTTTCGCCCTGTGGTTTCTTCTACCTGCCGACGCGTCGTGTGTTCTTCTTTGGGATCAAAGGGGATTCCTCTCTGCATGCGCGGCTGCGATCAAAGATCTTTTTGCATATTCTCGGTGTACTTCTCTGGCTGCTTTTTAATAGAATTGAACGCTCATTTCTATCTCAATTGATTTATTTCCTACAATTTTTCGTTCACGAGTCTAAGCCTTTCGCCATTTGTTATATGAGGACTTCTACATTGATTCGTATTGCATTTTGACCGCTAGGCGCCATTACGCTTTTAAATTGAGTGATTATAGTTCGTGGAATAGTGAGCCAGTACTGACATGGGGATTAATTATAGGTAAATATTAAATTCCGATTTATTTTATTTGAAAGAATCGTGAGCAACGATAGATTAGATTTAGCTGATTTTAAGGGTTAATGCTTAAAATTTATTTTCATATTTGGAATGCATTTTTTTATATTAATACAAAATGCAGACGTATATATAGATGTGTTAGTGTTGAGTTATAATCAAAAATTCTTGGTCTTTCTTTTTTTTTGCAAGCTCACTTGAAATGATTAACTGCTTCATAAGCTAGAAACCAATGTCTGCAAAGTATCTAGTGACTTGCCCATAGGCCTGCAGAGCACTTCTAAGGTAATCCTGGGCTTTGTATCACACAAATTTGGGGCTTGTTAGTTCTCCCAGACTGCACCTCATTTCACCAATACTTTAGCATACCCAATGGTTGCGCATAGGCAAAAGGCGTTCTTTCTGTGAGTGTATAACTGTCATATGCTATTACCACTGAGAAGTCCAGCTAAAAAATTGTATACAACGTCAAGCAGCCAACGCCCCAAAAGTTTTAAGGCCGTCGGAAGGCAGCGCGTAAATCTTTTGCATAATTCAGTGCCTGCTTTTTCTTGTGCCTCTTCAGGCCCACTTCAGGGGCCACTTCCATCTCCTATCCCAGCGCTGGCAGCCACACCAATGACTCATTCCACCCTCACGCACTGTCCCCCGCAGTCCTTGTTTGTGTCCATCCACTCGCAATGGCGAAGAGCCCTCTGTCTGTTCCCATTCTCTGACAGCATCTTGGTGGGTGCCCGATGTAAAGCCACTGTGGTCCTTCATTCGCGCCCAACCCACCCTTGGCCTCATCCTGGTCGCGTGCGTTTTATAGTTAAACATGCCACCCATTTAATAATCATCCCTCCGCGTTCCTGTAATGTCGCAGCCACATGTAAATGATTTCATCTTCGCCCCTCTTGTCTAACGCAGCTCCACGCTTTGCTACTTTCTCGGGTTCTGTTCAAACACACTCTAAACGTCCCCCTGCTTGTGTAGATAAATGTATATACACTTTTTAAAACTTATTCCAGAACTCCTGTTGGGAGTGAGCTCAGAACCACGGGATTTCTCCTTAGTCTCTCGGGGCGTCATTTGTAAAAAGCGAAGGTGAAGGATTTTTCAATTCCCGTTCCTTCCCCTCACTGACGTGTTCAGTTTCTTTGTCTCTGTTATGCCACTGTGGATTGAGTTGCTCAGTGAAGGCGGTATTGTCTATTATTTGATAACGTTTCAGTGTATGCCCCACTGTTGTAACTGGCAATTTATTTTCATCTTCGCACTTCGATTTTACTTCATACACCCTAATTATATGCGCTTAAGCAAAAGGTTAGAACGGTGTAGCAGTCTGCCTTTGCAAAGACTCGGTGTTGCATTTTGTTGATTTTCTCCGTTTATAAGGAAGTTGGTACTTCTGTATCACGGTGGAAGAATTAGGTGCAACAAATTATTTTCAATCGAATGTTGGTCACCGTAAACAATGAAGCACATTCGGTATAAAAGACATTTTATCAAGAGATCTCACGTGCAATTTAACGAATTTGCCAAGACACTAAACCCACGGCCAATCTCTGGACGATAGGCGCACAACCGTGGCTACGCAATAATGCCCTAACTCCAAGGCGAGTTTTTCTCCCACCCACCTGTAACTCCCAGAGCTTTGGCAGTGGAGGTTGCCCACGCGGAGTTGGCGTTCTGCGACGATGATATCATAGCGCAGGCTTCAATGCTTGCCTGACACGAAACATAAGCTGGCAGGCCGTAAATGTAATATTTGTATGCGTTATGGTTATATGCGGTTGCAAGGGAATCCTAGGTAAGGTGCTGGGCCGAGTTGCAGGAAGCAGTCGCAGAAAGTCTTGTTAGTGTAGACTATACTGTGGACCGTGACTGTAGCCACCATCGCCATTATCGTCGCGGCTTTAGCAGGCATTGAGCTGTGATGGCTAGTTTCTCTGGTCCATCCTGTGATGGCTTGGCTTTGGAAAGGGGAACCCTGGGGTCATTTAGTTTCTAAAGCGCGGTATTCGGCAACACTTTGCTAGTGATTCGAGCACTACAAGCTATACAGAAGTTCTTCGTAAAATCTTTGCTGACAGGGTTTTATTGTTTGGCCGTAGTACATAATTTAAAATTTAGTTCAGTAATTTTAATGGTATATTACGATATATTTTGTTTGTTTTTCTTCTTTACTTAATTAACAAACGCTTTAAATAATTGGTTATATAGTGGTAATGTGTATTTGATTTTGTATCTATAGTATGTTCAGTAAAAAAATATATTTACACTTATCGCCATATTAATTATAACAGCGCTGAATGTGAATATGCATATATTGTGTATACATTCATTCATACAGACATTCCCCTAAGTTTAACCATATATGAAATTTACACAAACCAATATCGTGTTCAATAAAATTGTATGTCGTTACGCATTTATTATGCTATTACAGTAAATATACTTTTGCGTCCATCAAAAACTTGTGCAACTTAGTCCACCAAAAACTCCTGCAACTACAGGTACGAGTATATACAGATGATCGCAGATCGCCTGAAGCATAACCCCAGTTATTATAATTAATTTTACTTCCGGTGTCTAGATTGCCCCGTGGCCCCAAACAAATTTTAAGTATTGGGATTCCTTAACATCTTTTAAAACAGTTTGGCTAGCTCTTGCTGGCTTTTGTGCTGTTTAGATTTCTGAAGTTTTCGAAACCCCCACGATCTCCGATGGACCAAACACTCGAGTCAACGAAATGATTTATTTAAGCACGTGCACTTGGATGTTTGTGCTATCAGTGGCCAATTAATCCCAATGTTTTGTAATTACAGGAATTTGGAATTTGTGAATAGTAGAAATAGCATTGTTTTATTCGGATCTTTAAATTTTAATCCTAAAATACTATTATGTTCTAAAAACATCTTAGGAAGCGCGTTTTTTTTCTGTATGACTGATCATGACTCACCTCAGAATGTCATAAGCCAACGAAATTATTTCATTTATTTCTTGTATTGGTCCGCATTTGAACATCCCTGCTAATTTTAACAATACCTTATAAGCGAAATAGAATTGAAAGCGTGCCATGAAAGTAAAAGCACCCACCTCCACAACTCACAACTAGCATTGCCTCCAGCACAAAGATAAATAGCGGCAATTGACTTCATTAGCAGTAAATGTCAAGCAATGCATCGCAAAGAGTGCGTGTGTAATTCTGTATAACAACAAACAAAACCCCAGAATTTCCTCCTACCCACCCGCCAACACCCACCCACCGTTAAGTGGCACATCTCCACCCCACTCCCTGCGGCACTTGCCAAACTTCCGCAAGAGTCAGTTCAAAATTTGCATACGCATTTCGCTTGCATCGTTGCGTGAAGGCAGCCAAAGGAAGCTGGCCGCAGTGACTCCATTGCTGCGGACCCCGGGACAGACAATGAAACCATCAAAATCCAATGAAATAAAATAAAATTCCAATAAAAACATTTTGGCAAAGGGCAGACAGGGGAGAGTTCCGCGGCCTTTGCACTGATTCTTGGCTACGGTTTCTGTTGATATAAAAGGGAAGAAAGTGTGTGCGTGCAGCCAACCAAAATCTGCACATATACAAGCCACCACCACCCATCTGCGTTCCTACCCCCGCCACGACCCCACCGACGTGTGCTTGGGATTTTGCAAATTTTCGCAATGTCGTGGAAAAACCACTGGAAAAACATTTTCTCTGGGCTGATGCTATGCTGGTGTTTGCCTTTACCCTTGTTAGCGGTTTCTACCAAGCGACTCTGCTAAACTGTCAAATGTCAACATGGCACTTGGTGGGTCTCGTCAAGCATTGGGCGTGGGCAGAGAGCAAGAAGGTATGAGAAAAACTTCGATAAATTCTACCGGAATGCAAATAATATAATATTTGCTGCTTTAAGCATCGCGCCATTTCCTATTAGCTTTAGACGTGCTGTCCATTTTCACGATCTATTAAAAATTTGAGCGAATTCGATGCGTACTCAGATGAAATTACGGAGTCTTGCAGGCAAAGAAACCGTGGCAAGTCCTACAGTCACACAATCACAGCCTGATACAGATACGCTCAAATTCACAACATGCAATTACCGACATACATATTTATGCCACATATATCCACGAGCAGCAAAAAACAGCAAAGTAATGCACTTTGGCTATCCAGTTGGTCAATTCAGTGTCGGGTCTGGAGGCCGCTCTTTGAGCCGCACAATTTACGATGCATTTTTGGATCAGGCAAAACTCTACGGTGAAATCGTTCCTCAGACGTTTTTTGCACGTTTCGCAGATTGGAACAAAGCCATGCTGTTGATGGGCAATGAATTTTTTCTGAGAGCCCTCTGCCGGCATTTACATCAGCATCACCGTAATCACATTAAGCTTTTTTCTAATTTGTTGTGCATTTGTCTCTAATAGCGACAAACCCTTGAGACTATTGCAGATGGTAAATTGAAAAATGTTCCTTTTTTTCCGAAGTAGTCATATGTTGCATACAGTGTCAATGGCCTTTTTTAATTTTCGGCTACATCCAATATATCACAGTTTCTCTGTAAAACCGGTCTGGAAGGCCAGTTTTCTATCCCTTCCTAAACTCTTTTATTTCATTTACAAATTACAACTTAATCAGGAATTGACCCACAATTCGAGTGCGATTCAAAAGAAGCAGAGGGCAGCGTGGTGGGCAAACAAACAGGGGAAACGGCAACAAGCAAAGGTCACCGAGCGTCCATGACGACGACGGATTTTGGGCTGCCGACGTGCGACAACAGACTGACCGCACGAACAAATAAATGGACATGGGTCGGCGCAGAGGTCAGTTTCAGTTTTGGTAGCAGCAACAAAAGGTGGGCAATCATAATAAAAATAATTTTAAAAGGGGTGTCGATTATACGAAGGGGTGAGTGGTGCTCACAAAGGGCGGTAGGCCAAAGTCTACTTAAAGTTATTGTGCTGTTGTTATTTCGGCTGTTTCTAGCAAAAGCCGCAAATCAATTAGGGCGGCAAGACTTATTGCAACGCGCCAAGCCGGTTTTTGCATATCCTAAATTCTTGCCTTTTTATTTTTAGCAGGTCAACCGAATCAGCACAGCCATTAAAATAAGCATCCGGAAATAAGCGGAAATACTTAAAAACAACAAGAAATTTTCAGATCAACTGGGGATAACCAGCAGTAAAAATCTTTCGTGCATTAATACGAAATGCTAACGGGCTTTACTGCTTTGCCATAGACCAGTACCGGCTGTAATTTTTTGTAGCCCTCAACATTGCTCTTCCAATTGTTGAGTTTCCCACTAAAATTCGTATTTGTACTTATTTGTAAAATAATAATAAATAAGTACGAGCGAAATAAAGAAAGGTTAAAATATTACACGCTCCAGAACGTGACCAATTCAAATGCATATGATTCGAGGGGTACGGGGAGAAAGTCAACTTAATTGAACTTTGCAGCTCAACGTGTTGCTTCTGCAGACGAGGACTGCGCAAGGCCTTTGCCTTCATGTAGATCATCTGTGCAGCGAAATAAACTGGCCCTATACTGTGGCGCGCTCGCGTGTGCATCACCGCTGGAGGATCAGCAGTGGCAGGAGTCGAGGTATGGAATTATCGGTCACGTAGTAAAACAAACATTTTCATAGGAATGCCATACGTAGCCTTTTGCGCATTCGGGAAAAAAGAGAGGCGAGGCCTCGCCATGGAAACTACTCATAATGGATGATAATCGTTTATGTAAAGCGGGGAAACCAGCGACCTCGGTCTGAGCATTTGGACAATGCCAGTGAAGCGCCACTTGTCCGTAGTTCTTGGATTGCATACTTGATCGCGTTTCTTTAAACGGTCTGGAAAGCAGTGTGACAAACATGCTTTCGGCACTATGTTGTTCCTTACGAAAATAAAATAACAGGACATATTATTAAGGGGTATATTTATCTAATACATTTTAATTCTTGTCCAATTCTCCACCAGAAGAATTAAAACCCAACCAAAGGCCCTCAGCAGATACGGATTGTATGACAATCAGATAATAATACCTCTGAGATGCAAGGCAATTCCCTTTATAACCATGAGCCGTTGACAGGCGCCGCATGCTGCCCCCAAGGGGCGGAGTGGGCGGAGTTAAGGAAGAGAGCTCTCAACTTTGTCGGTGTGCAAATTTATTCTGGGAACCAAAATTTATGACACGCAACTTCGCACACCCGCTGCACGTAAACAAACATACACCCTCACCCTCTTAAAAGGCAGCCAATAAACTAAACGACGGCCCATCCTCCTCTTGAATTTCCCCTCTCAGTGGCCCTTCAACGTTTGCAAAAAGCAGGGAAGGAAAGAATCAGGCTTACCCTAATTTAGTTTGGCTTTCACTTTCATATTCTCGGTTTTGGCACATGCCGAACGACTGCAGAGTAGGACTTTCTCTTACATCCCTTCAATGACAAAGTGAGCATCTACCCCTGCGACTGTGGGTTTTCTATTTCACGTCATCGCTTTGATTGCAATTCAATTGCAAAATTGGCAAAAACATCAATTTCATGCCGCCGCAGAACAATCATCAAGTGCCAAACCATTACGTAATCAGCAGCAACAATGGCGGGGTGGAGGCGGGGATCGCAGAACGATGAAGAGGGGTGTGTCCCAACAAGTATTGGCAAACATGTTACCCATATCCTAATCCTGTGCCCTGCTCAGCGAACCCCATAAAGGATACTTAACTCGACTTTACACAATCTGATTTTCGGCTTGCAAATTTTTCCTTCTGCGTCACGCATTTTCCTGAGCTTGCCAATTTCCTATCTCTTTCCTTGTAAGGGTGAGGGTGTCTTGTTGTGGTTGTTGATTTAGTGGTGTTGTGATTTCGTGGCTCTGCCTTTGTTGTACTCGGGCCTTTTGTTGTTATTGTCGTTCTTGGCGTTCAATGTAACCAGGAAATATTTGATAAACGGTTCAATCGCATTTGCATTAGAATAAGTAACGAAAATGTCTACCTTCGCCGAAAGCAATAAAAGAATTCTAAAAAGGGATGTTCACTTTGTGCGAATTTCAGTCAAATTAGCGGCAAAGGCTGCTTTACTGTCATGGAAACGAAATTACCTAAGATAAAGGCTGGTGCATCTAATTCAATTAAAAAAATTTACAAATAGATTGACCTTCTTTAAAAAACAACAATCGGCAGTCATTAGTATATAGATCTTGAAAGGGGTCTTCCAACGTGCCACTGACTATTACGTCAACTACCAATCGGTTGAAGTGATTCTGTCTCGGGAATTGCTTTAGTTCTCTTCAGTATTTGGCTTAACTTAACTATACGCCGACAGTAAGGCAAATCAAAACCCATAGGACCATATGTAGCAACCATTCTCCACCATCGTTACACAGACGATTGAAAATGCTAATGCCACCAAGCAGCCTGAATCGGCCGGCTGTCGCTCAAAAGCTTTATGCCACCAAATCCAATTGATTTCAACCAATTTCTCAAACCCCTCTTCGTAGTAAGAAAGAAACGGCAAATAAAAGGAATACGTGCCATCGGAAAAGAGAAAAAAAAGTAGCAAAAAATCAATTGAAAAAACTTTTTATATTTCCTAGTCCCAGCGGAAAAAACTCTCACGCCCACGACCCACCATCCCTCGAAGCAATAAGCCCCCAAGCAGCACAAGTCCAAGCACTTGTGACTCCACTGGGTCCATACTTGGGCGTCGCATGAGTGACAAAGAAATGGGAAAAATTGAGAACTAAATCCGGCCGTGCGACGAGTCCTTCGACAGCACCGAGGATTCCCATTGGCCGTTGTGCAACACATTGTCAACGGAATTGCGTATCCAAATGGGCAGCCTACATATATACAAGAGCAAATATATATATATTGCTGTCTATCCTGGAAGGAATATATCGCAGTTGAGACTGCTCGAATTGTAGCAAATAAAATGCAAAAGATGCCAAATAAAAAATGACATTTGGATACAAATCGAAATCGGAAGGCGGGCGGGAAAAGGAAGTACGAAGAAAACTTAAATTGAATGGCAGTCAACTGCTGCTCACCTGGCCTGTGCACTGGGGTGTACTTCTAATTCGGTACATTAGCAGTTAGAACATTCTTTGATAATCAATAAAAATTATTTCCACCTGTACTGACATATTTAGTTACACTGAAAAACTGGATTTTGAGAGGTTGTAAAATCATATACTTTTATAACGTCACCTTTATTAATAATCATTAAGACAGGATCATTTCAATAATTAGTCAAGATTTCTACTAATATCAAATACCAATATTCGCAATCGATTGCCATTCAAAAGTGAAACATTTACGTTTTACACAGATTTCGCACACTTACACTTATATCCAAAATTAATAAAAATTAATTAATAAATTCATGGAAATGGACCTTTGTTTGGGTTGTCAGCTGCACAAAGCAGTAGCTCATTTGGCTGTGTGAACTACTTCGAGTGAGTTGCACTAAAAAAGCAAACAACGGTGTACTCAGTTTTGCCACAACAAATAATTTTCCATTCAAAATCGGAATCTTAAATATTTACTAATTTTCCCAATTTTTTTAAATAGAAAAACAGATATTTTACCGGAACTTAAGTTTCAAAAACGTCCTAAAAGTAATAGGGATCATTGGTTGGGTTTGTCAGCTGCTGGTTTTTTTGTTGTTTTGCTTATCTGGACCATGTAACAGGTAAAAGCAGGGCAAAAAATAAATATTGTCGAATAGTACTTATTAAGGCTGAAAACTCTTTCGTCTAACTACATACTTTTTACCGAGTCTAGTAAACCGCTTGACCGTATAAGCAAGTGATACAGCAAATTAAAGTTTGAAAATCAATAAAATCTAAAACTGTTATCTACTGATTTCCTTTTGCAAACCTCTAACTGTCAACACTTGTCCGGAAATTGTTCATTATGTGCAACATCTCCAGTAAACTTAACATGACTTTTGGTCATTATGGCCGAGCACAGAGTAAAGAATACAACGAAAAATGTAAAAAACCTTGAGAAAACTTGCGGTTTTTTCCAGGACTCCATTGTGCTTGGTCAAGACTGCGAGGTGGAGAGCGAAAGAAAGAAAAAAACCATCCAGGCGAACTGTTGTTCAAAGTCAAGGCAAAATCTTAAAGTAATAAAGTAGCCGCCATCGCGAGGTCAGCGCCGGGCCGGACCTGGTCCGAAGTGTGAATGACCTTAAAATGACCCGCTTTCCGTCTCTTGCTGCCCTTCTGCGATTCAACTTCCGCGATGTAGTCCACCCTCTGCCGTTTTGGACTTGGCCTTGACTTGAATGAAATTAAACTTTCTTTTGGTCTATTTTAAAAATCTTTACTTGCTATTCCTCGATTTTTCAACCGTTGCTTTTTAAAATCGGGTACTTTACTCATTTAAATTTACCCGTTGGGATACCTGGTAATGGAAACCGATGCAAGATAGATCTCCAAAGTACAGTTCTGACCAGCTTAAACCGGCAATTAATCGAATTTCCAGGAGTATAATTAAATTATTTTTTTTCCATAGCACATAACTCATTCGTTGACTGTGCCCAACATAAATATGTTAACATTGACTTGAACCATCTTGTCGAATACGTCATTTGTCATACGTCCTGTTCACTCTCCCCGTCCTAGGAAGCCAAGCCATTTGAGTCAATGGCATGCAAGAATTCAAAAGCAGTGCACTACAATATAGGGTATAGGGTAGTATATAGGGAATTTGGGAGGTTAAAGTGCAAGTACATATATACATAAATTTTGACTCGTATGTATGATTTAGTGTTCTAAATAAACCTAAACATGTTTCCAAGCTGAATTCATTCGTTTCCCATTCGTCGTTTTGCTGGGAGACCCAACTGCACATCAAGTTAAAGACGAATGGATGAGAGTTAAAATGAGCCAAACACACACAAAGCAAGTGAGCATAAGTACGCAACGAGTACAGAAAATAAATCACACGATGCGAATGGAACGAAACGAAACCGAAGCACACTGGTACAAGCATTCACTCTTTCACCAGGCAGCTTCTGCCTCACCGCCTAACACCCCTGCCACCCATTTTAGCCTTCTAGTACAAGCAGACGCCGCTTAAAAATCCCACAACAGTAGAAAGTGCGGGGCCGAAGGAGGTTCTGCCGCTGAAAATGGTGAGGGAAATGGTGGCAGAGACACACAACCAGAGACATGCAGACGACAAAAAAGGCGGAGTCTAAAAACTGGGGAGCAAAACAACAGCAGCAACAAAAACAGCAGCAGCGTCAACTGAAAAAGGAAATAAAAATCATGTAAGAGTCAGACACACACCCACACATACACACTCATATACCGCTATATGTATTAAAGCGCCAACTCGTGTGCAGCAAATAACAACAACAACTGTGTGCTTTGTATGTGTATATATATGTGTGAACTGTTCTCTCTTTCTGCCCTAGCGTTCGCTCTTTCTTTCGTTTGGAGCTTGGAACGAAAAAAGCGTGGAGCAAAAAAAATATTAGGCGAATACCGAGTAGACGCCGAGCTGCGCAGCCGGCAGCGCTGCTGGCGCCTCAGTTGCAGTCAACGTCAACGCAGCGTGTATGACGAATACAACTCGCATTGCACACTCTCATACGTGAAAGCTGGAAAGGAGTGGAAACGGGACGGACCCGGAAGGGGAGCTCGGATCCGGAGAGGGGACGGAGATGATGGCGATGCCTGATTCGTACATGGGTAAATATGCTTACATACGAATGTACCTTTGCGAGCGTGTGTGTGCGAGCATGTATATGCTCATATATCTTAGGCGGGACCATGAGTTTTTCAATTTATTTCTTCCAAAAGAGATTGGGGAGCACGGGTGGGCCGATACATGACGGAAAAGAAAGCACACCGAAGCATACGGGCAGCGCCTTTCACGAAGTGTCTTGAAGGGTAATTTTAAATGAAATGATTTAGGTTACTCTTATGGTTTTTCTTAAGTTAAAGACCAGTTGATGCAGGTATCTGAATCTGTAATCAATTTCCTTCAACAATCAACGAATGATTTTTTTGATTACCACAAAGCTAGAGAACTCAAATGTAAAGTATATTACAAGCTCAAAAGTTAGTTAAACGCCTTCACAGGACCTAGCTTTAGATAAGACATCATAATGTGCGTAACCATATTTTCAAAATAAGAAAATCATATGCAGAACTAAAGCCCAAACTCATAAATTTGTCGTGTTCTTGGTTCTTCCTGTGCAGATTTGGGCGACTAACGCGGCTAAAAACAAATTGCGCAAATACAAAACGGAAATGTTTCCATCAGCAAACGAGATGGGGTGGCCAAGCCGAAAAGAGCCCGTTTTACCAGGCAAGAAAAGCCGGAGAGAAAATAAATTAAAAATCTGACTTTATACGCAAAAAAAAGAATGTCGAAAATCTGTGCATTTGTAAGAAGAAACAAAATATTCCCAAACAAATTTTGCCATCGGAACGGGAAAGCACTCAAAACACCTTCCAGTAGTTTTGGAATGGAAGCCACTGTCGTCGCTTTGTCTGTGAGGAAAAGCGCTCAAGCTGTCTGAGACCAGCAAAGAGAGAGAGACAGAGAGAGAGAGAGCGCAAGTGGGCATGAGTTATTTTTTGAGCGCATTTTTGGCTGCCTCCAAAATTTTCCCGGTGATACTCAGCTTATATTATTTATCTGTTGACTCCTTATATACCGAGACATATAGTGAAAGGGTTAAAAACCTGTGATAATTTCGTACAGCACCACTGAATGTCCCCTTTCTTATGACGCAGTTAATTGTGGAACTTTTCTTGTCTGAATTATTGATTTTTATTTGCGTCCACTTAATTAAATGCTTTGGTAAGAACTATTCTGAAAGCTGTATATGGAACTCTGTCCCGTTGTAAACGTTTTCGCACCTTTAAAATACCATATTCGACCTTAACAATTACATCAGTTAAAAATTTAAACAATCTCAACAGCATTCACTCCTAATTTCTGATAAATACACCTGGGACGTGGAGTCATTTCAGTCCTCCGTATAAAATATTTATCTTTGTTTCCCACTTGGGGCTTTGAATGATTCTATGCTATTTTTCAATTGCTCCAACCTTTAAAACCCAATTAATATTTTTACTTTACTAAAATCATCGTCATGCTCTTTCTCGTTGGAGGACAGCTCCTGTGTTGTGCAAATCAGACAAAGTGGCATTTGGGAAAATTAATTTCCTTCCATTTTCTCTCCTCCAAAAACTTTTGGTCATTATTTGGAAAAGGGCTACACAGTTAACCTGTACTTGAAGTATTCGCTGATGCATTGGTTAAATTAACGATCCTTTTCGATCTTTGGTATTCAGGTAGACATTATAAATGTCTAATTATTAAGCATAAAAAAACTTACTTTCAACCAATTAAATTATTTTAGACAGGGTTCCAGCTCAAGAATGAGCTCCTTTACGTAATGAACCATATCGCTCCAACAGTAAGTAATACTGACCGCCCACACCAATAGGAGCCTTAAACGTGCCTCTGATCGCGACGATTGATCATTTAGCAAGGGGTAACACCTACTTTGGCTGGTACTGCATTTTTCACCTTTTGTGCTTCCAGGCATATCGAGGTGTTTTCTTATACACCAACGAGCAATTTGTTGCCATCATCCTTTGTATACTCTTGCAAAGGGTAAATACTATTTAACCTGCTACACATGTACGCAGTTGTTGAATGCTTCACAAGAAACACTTCTTTCTGATTAATTACATTGTCCTACAACGAGCCGTTATCAGAACCACAGGACCCTCGGTTAACAAGCATGTCAGGGTATATTTGCTTTCGTCGTGCACAAAAACCAAAACCAATTTTTTGCTTTGGAGGTTTGCGTTGTAGGTCTATCCCATGTTCACGTCAAATGCTTTATTTATGACTTGAGTGATAATAGGCATTTTTTAGATTGATCAAATTATTCATAAGCAAAAGAAACTGTTTCGCTGTAGGTTTGGGACACTTCCTTTCCTCTTTAAGAGCGAATTGGACAGAAAAAAGTGCAGCCTCCTTTGATATTGAAGTCACAGCTAGTTACTATGTACTCATTTGATAATGTTGCCATATTACGTTATCAAGCCTGCATACGCCAATAACGAGAAAAAGTCATCTCATAAGTATTGCGAAATATTAACAGTAGACAGAGTAGAAAGTCTAGCGGCTCTAAAACACCTAGTCGAAAGCCGCAGAAGAATAGCAAGATGCGAATGAAGTAGGGATATGAGCAGAGACCTAAGATCCGCGTGCTTGGAGATCGGAGCTTGCAAAATCAAATTTGGCACCAGAGAGCGGTAAGGCATCTTCGGCGCTCCAGCATCGCTTCGTTAACCGAGTTAAATGGCTGTTGTCTTGGGAAATCTTGTCCAGACGGCAAATTTAGCTGTAAAATGTCATTTCGTGCAGACAAGTTAACAAGGCAAATAATAATGTTGACGGGTTGCATGGTCGAAATCCCAATAACCGAAATCCAAGTCGGCTCAGTGAACTGGCTTACTGGGTCATTTGATTAGTTTCAAGAGTCCAGCTTGTCTGCAACCAGCCAGTGTCGAAATTTATTCGCCCTACAATAAATCATCGTTGTCGGTTATGAGAGTTCCTTTTCTCTCTGCTTTGCTGAACTATCTGTTGGCATTTGAATTGTCTAATTACCGTCTAAAGGTTAAGCCAAGTCCAATGACAGATCAATAGTATGCACGCCACAGATTTGTCGATACCAGTCAGCAGTTCACTTTCAAATTCGTTCACACAAAGTTCTCAAAACTTTCTCACACTCCAACCCCAGCAACTACAATGGGGGAAAATATAATATAGACATTATAGCCTCAGACAAATACCCAAACTACAATTCGTCAATTGTATTCAAATTCATGCAAATAGGCAGCGCTTGAAATGAAGATCTGGAAGAAGTTATTCCCCCGTCCTTATTTCATCTGACCACCAGTACCCAATAACGTGCCATGAAATTGATCTTCACACTTGAAACAATTTGAAAGCGCTCACATGCTGTGCCCTGAGCAGCTCGGCCGTTGTATTCTCAGCCCAGGCGTTTAAAAAAACCGTTTCGGGGGACTGGGATCGTTTTCAGTGGTTTATTCAGTTTGCACTGGTGCCTGGTGCTTGATCCGCTGATCTTCTGTTAATCTCGATTAGTTTCTGCTGAGCTTTGATCAGCGCATATGTCTGACGAGAGACGTCTGGCCTTTGTCTTTATTTGAGTGGTTGCGGTCTTGAGCTGCTAATCACGCGTGCACCATGCCGCAAATCCAAAAAAAAAAAAAAAAGAAAGGGATCAGCGTTGGCCTGTTGCCCGATGGTCTGGACCTTTGTTCGCTGGAGTTTCGAATGGCGTGAAATGTGTGTCAGGAATGCTCCTATGAAAAAGCTGTTGAGTAGCGGACAGAGTTCCTGAGACAGAGGAGTTACAGCTGATCTGATCTGAAATCAAGTCATTTAGTAATGATTTCAAAGTATCGACCGATAAGTGCGTTAAAGTTCTCGCATTGAATGCATTTGATGTTGATGCCCTGATAAAACGAATCAAATACCCAAGTAAAGCGTCATATTTGACAGGGGTTGAAATATAGCAAAACATATGGCTCTTGCAGGTACTAAGAGGGCTTCTCGCGCCTCAATGTGCTGAAATGATGCTACCAAGTCATGAACTTGACTAGTGAATTCCTCCGCCGACAATTAGAATCAAATTTTGTTCTGCGCTCTTATTCGCCTGGATAAAAATTCAAATGCCCGTGACCACATTGTGCGTCACGATGCGGCCTAACAATCGAGATCTTGGACTCCACGGCCGAGTCGGCTTACTCACACACGTGAAATCTTGGGCTCTCCTATACTGCCTTTCGTTTTGATCCGTACGGCGTGGCCGATGATGCTGCTGATTTGGATCTTCTAGTTTCTATGTTCTGATCTTGATTTCGATTTCAACGACATGCATTGTTGGTGGGTTCTGTTTGTGTTGCTGCTGTTGCTGTAGCGCGCCGGCGACGACTCCCCGGTGCGGCAGCTGCAGCTTCAACTCTGAACTTGCAACAAATTCAAGCGCCAAATTTGAATGCCCCACCACGACGATGAAGATGATGGGGGTGATTGGGTGCGGGCGAAGGGATCTGCGGCAGGAACGTGTTGTGTATGCGATCAGTTGGATCCGCGATCTACCCCCAGAGAAAGACTTGGTCTGGCTCCCTTCCTTCACTGTGCTATTTTTCTTTTCGTATGACACGACCAACATGATCTTGTTGCGGCAGTTGTTGTTGTTGTGGCTGTTTCTGTTAGTAGATCACTTCGCTCTTTGTGTGGCTTTATCAGTCGACACAAGCGCTACGTTTATTGCTGCAAGAGTTACGAAGGAGTTGAGCTTAATGCAGTTCCAGGTTCTCGCGGACTCTGCTAGCAACTCCACCTACACCAGAGAACCGTCGCTCTGGGCTGGCCCTCTTGACCACGTGATCACGATTTATTTGCTCGCCTTGCATTGTTGCGGGATTGTGTTGCTGTTGTTGCTGTTTGTTTGGGCCTAAATACCCCGCGTGTTGCTGCTGCTGTGGAAGCAGCCACTGCAACTATTGCCGTTGCCGTTACCGCTCCCGTTGCTGCTGGAGCTTCGTTGTCTGAAACAGTTCTCCGTCGCTGCCGGATAACGTTGCGCATTTGCCTGATCGAATTATAAGCCCCTAACTTCATTTAAATTAAACCCACTGAATTAAGTATTGTATTTTACAGCAAGCTCTGATAATGTTCAGGCATCAATTGCGAACACACAGAAGAACAATATACATATTATCTCATTACAATTACTTTAATTCAAAATTAAATAAAACTTTTCTCGCTCAATTTCAGCCTTGTCAATAAAAATCCCATACTGAGCAACCTTTTCGCATCATTGCTCATCCAAAACCAAACGCAATTAGCGCTCAGCCTCCTTATAGCATATTCCTCAATTAAAAGACAAAAACAGAAAAAGCTTTAAGCTGACCATTAACTGCGAAAAAAAAAACTAGTCCAATGTTGCGCCGAACTCGATGGTACGCCACGCGATCCGTTTGTGCAAATGTCGGTCATAATATATTTCTGACCAATTAGAATAAAAACTAATTGCTCAAGAGCCGACGGGGAAGACTGTTGACCAATTAGTCAGACCAACAAAACATAATCCACAACTTCAATCGAGGCAGCACAAAAGAATGAGCACCTTTGTGGCCGAAACCAGTTCCGAAACCCTCTGGAAGTTGGCCAACCAACCAGGGGACTCGAAAAGCGCTCAACATTACAAGCCGCCCGAAAAGCCTCGGTTCCAGCTTAAGCCGAACTTATCGAGTGGCTCTCCCCGATCTTGGACCATTCAAGCTTTGCCAGTTGCGGGCCAAACGCGAAGTGAACCTGACGCGCAAGCGCACAGGACAGTGCAATTGAAATTACAAGAATATACCGTAAAACGAGCAAATACCGTGAGAGCATCCAAGGTGTTCGCGCCGTCGGTAAATCCATTGCTAATTGATCTGAAAACAGTTTAAATAAATTGAAAAAATTTAACGTTAATGAGGCTAATTTACGCAAAAATACCATGCCCCAAGTTTAATTAACTCCAATCTCACGCGAATGCAAATGTAAAGTTTTTAGCAAAGTTAATTTGGATGGAAATGCATTTGCATACATGAAATGCTAATATCTATAATTGAATTAGCATTTCTCATTTTATAAGTTGCGATTTGATTTAAAGTGAGCAACAAGTATTTGAGAAAAAATCTTGGAAATTCCATATGTCTTTGTGAGGGCCATTTGCCTAGGTTCACATCGCAAATAAATAACAATAAATCGCGAGTATTTTTTCATACCCAAAGCATATTTTTAAATATTTCTTAATTGAATTTAAATGGGCACTGGCAAACTCCCGTGTCGATGTTTCAATGACAACCTTCAACTTGGCCAATTCTTGAATATTCTATGCGGCTTTAACTTGAAGGTAAGTTCAATTAGTTTTATCCAAGAGGTTAAGAGTTCAGGCTTCTCTTGGCTTTGTCTTTGACAGTAAACTTTTGCCGGTAAATATGCCTAACACGCAAGGCAGTCTAAAATATTTGAGTATAGTTGGCAATTGATTTAATGCTGTAGGTTCTTAGTCATTACACCATCCTTGGATTTTTAATTTTTTGGTAGTTTTATAGCTAAAATCAGTACATATTAAAATTGTCTAGTCAAAGAACTTGTAAATATTGAATTCCCTTGTGATTCAACCAGTATGTGATAAAAAAGAGAGGTTCCGAATATTTGGCGAAAACTGATACAGGCACGCCAGGTGCGACCAAAAATAAATTTTTTGGCTGCCATGACAGCAAATGTCGAAGTCCAGAAATAACGTAAACCTAGAAGAGAACAGATAAAGGGCGGGTGGTGGTAAGATATCCAAGCTGAACAATGCGAAATGAGTGAGCCAGACATGGATAGCATGAAACGTCATATCCGCAGGGAACTGGCAACAATTACTAATAACAAAACAATATAAACCAACAACAAAATACAGAAAGGTTATCAAACTGCTGAAATCAAAACAAATCGCAAACCAAAATGAAGCAATAAAAGCCAAAGCGCAGGCATTCGGTTCGGTTTCTGCTTTAGTCGCCGCTTTTGTAGCCCAGGGATATGCCAAGGATACGATATGTTGATAGTGGGTTTGGTTCGGGCTCTCATCTGCTTGTCCACTTGAGAGCTCCTCGTGGTCGGCCAGACGGCAGCCGAGTTGGGAGCCGGCAAAAACAGTAGCCATCCTCTGATGTGAGTGGCAGATTTATTCCAGATACGTGTTGATGGGACCATCCGAAGGGGCGTGCATAAATTTATTCCAGTGAAAGTGCTACAATATCGGAATGGTCGTGTCCTGTTTACTGTGTTGGCTGTGTTTAAAATAATGGAAGGATTCGTTTTCGTTGTTATACTTCAATTTTGTTAAAAAGAGTCGTTATGTTTGGGTGTCATTAAATATTGCTCGTTGATCCCAATCGGCGCAGACAACTTATCTCCCTTGCCTAATTTCGATGATTATCCAGAGTTTTTAAAACAGAAGCACTTTCCTTAATTTCTGCTCGGACTTCTGCAACGGCTCCGACTGACCTAATTTTTGATGAGTGTGGGGATTAGTCGCGCCTGTCTTGTGGTCACTAATAGTGCTCTGTCGCTCCTCAGAAGAAAACTCGGAAAGAAATTCAGCAGAGGCGACTTTGCCTGCCCGTGGCTAGACGATGGTAATCTTAACTTTTGCATACTCTTATGCTGCTAATGTTTATTTGATTTTACCATTGTCTGGCCTGCATTAGGAACTGGGACAACGAACGCCCAGGTCACGACGCGGGCCGGCTAATCCTGGCGCTAGGATTATCCTCTATTTAGACGTGGCTCAGTCACAAGTCTAGACAATGGTCAGCGCCAGGCATCTCGATAAGCGTAATTCTTTTCCAATTGAAATTAACCATAAGCATGAGGACGCTATGAGGTATTTGTCAGAAAGCTCATGCCACATGTGCTTAATGTAGAAGCCATGTTCCCGCCACAATCTAAGTCAACAAAAGCCTTTCCCGCCAAAGGCGCAGAATACGAACAATGGACCACACCACGGCAACGAAAGATTCGCATCACTTGATCGCCATGTTGCCGACGTAGTCAGTCCCCACTCTCGGTGCGGCTAGAGATGAACTCGTGATTTGATCGTAATGCTATAAGCCAGATTTTAACACTTGCAATTACTAAATGTATCGAATGTTTCGGCAGAAGGAGCTAGCGAGCCACACAATCGCGTACCGTCCCATATTCGAAGACAAGGGCATCATTAAAGATTGCAGTTGATTATTCACGTTACTCCTAGAGGAAGAGGGTATACTAGATTATTTAAAAAGTGTGTAACAGATACAAGAAAGCGTAACCGACCATAAAGAGTACATATATTATTGATCAAGATCAGTAGCAGAGCCGATCTGACCCTGTCCGTTTGTCGATCCGTCCGCATGAATGTCGATATCTCAGGAAGTATAGAAGGAAGAAGGTTGGGATTAAGCATACAGATTCTTGAGACATAGACGCCAGATTGTTGACTCATGCTTCCACGTCCACTCTAACGCCCACAAACCGACCAAAACAACAATTTGTTTAATTATTTTCATTTTATTTCAAAATTTTTATTAAAATGTCTCAAAAATGAGGACCTCGACTATATCAATCTCCCTTGTTTTTATATAGACGCCATGCAGCTGCTTGCACATGAATTCAAACAATAAAACCTTTTTATGGGCTATAAATGAATATATTTTTTCAATTTATCAATTATACTAGTACGACTAACCCGCGCTTGGCATTTACATAGGTCGTCTTTGTTTGCTAAGAGAGCCATCAATTGTCCAACTCTGGTAAGTTAGGATCCGCTTGGGATCAACCCATTGTTCGAGGCTAGCCGCGCATGTTGCAAAAAACTCAAGCTCCGTCTCATATGTTCTGGGGTGTGGCAACTTCTGATACTAATAGTGGAACCCCAACAGCCTTGGCACAAAAAATAAAAAAATAAGGCGGCGCCACGGCTTGAAGGTTGAGAGGAAAACGCCAAAATAACTGCTATTGAGCAGATCTCTACAATCGAATTGTGAACCAAAATACAGTAATTACATTGTAGAGATTTCTTTTAAATATTAAAGTTGAACTATTTATTTATCCGTTTTGGATATTTCGATCTTTAAAATCGCTTTGAAATTTTCGAAAATTATAAAAAACTATAAGTACAAATATGAATTCATTAATTTCCATACGTTGTTTAGGTATGTCCAGTAGGTTCGCAATGGTAATGATCAATGTTGTTTTCTATTCTCTTCTAAATTCTAAACTGTGAAATCTTTAGTGCAAGTGCGATAATGTACACAAAAGGCGACTTCAAAAGGCGTAACTTGAGTTGCAATTAAAGACAATGAGTGACCATTGTTCAAAAGAAAAGAAACAAGATTGGAGCACTAAACTACAAGCAGCTACGCAGCAGCTAACGCACATAAGGAGGAAACATTTTCGAAATATGAGGCCCAAGAACTTCACCTTTAAATAATGTTAAGCGAAATTTGAGCGGGCAGGGGCTCTCCCGGGAAACTGGGCACTGATAATATCACTTTAAGGTGATTCCCAGCGCATATTATGACGGAGATAAACATCGCTTAAAGCGGGAGACGGCGACACCGTCGACGAATGACCATCTTTAAAGGCCACTCTCAGTACTCGCAGAATGTAAATTTACCCTGGAACAATTTTCGTCCACCAAAAGAAAGTCAAAAAGAGTGCAAGAAAATGGTGGAAACGAAAAGAAAATACCAGAGTAATAAGAAGAACAACTTTCGGACAATAAAGGTTACCTTAGGAAAGTTGTTCGACGCCTGGCTGAGCAGTTGGAGGTGGTGCCGACGACCGCGTGAATCGATTTTTATCTTTGCGATAAGAGAGCAGTTGGGGGCGCCAAGGGAAGGCCCGGAACACGGAACTATGTGCCCAACTTAATGAGGCAGCGCTCAAGTCACGGCCTGGTCAACTTTCTTAAAGAAAAGAAGAAAATTTAAATTAGCCCAGGCAGCAGTTTTGTTGACTTCAGCCCACATCCACCACGAAATATATGCTCATGTGTAAGCATATAGTGGGGTTGAATTCGGCGAGCTGGCCGAAATAAGAAACTAACTGGAATTATAATTTAAGCGTGAGAAAAACCCACTGTGAATTGTGTGAAAAAACCTTAAGATTTCCTTTTGTAATTCTTAAATGTGTTCACATTTGAGTTCGCATTGAGTTGCACACTCAACTGGACTAGTAATCGGTGAATAATGTGGGACGATGGGAATGTGTAGTTAGTGTATGAGTAATGAACGAGTTTAAAAGCGTGAAAGCATTTGGTCTATATTTTGTGAATTCATTTAAATATTACAAGAAGACTATAGGAAAAGGATGCATGTAAGCTTTTATTTCATATAGGGTAGGGTATTTCATATGAGTAATCTAAAAATACATTTTCCGCAAAAAAAAAATTAATATCAATACTCCCGATACAATTAACGATGCTCTCGAGCCAAGTAGCCCGGACTTAATTGGAGGAGCAGGTACATAATAAGATGTACATATGTATGTATGAGCAAAGAAAAAATCACCGTCAGGGATAAAGGTTTTCCACATACGCGGGTAAGAGAGAAATAACGTTGAGGACAGTGAGAAAATTCGCAGAGGAGGTAAACGCAAAAGCTACGAGATCGTGTATGTGAGTAGCGCCAGTCGCCGAATAATGGATAAGAAACTGTGTTATACAAGTGATGAAGGGGAGAAGATGGCCTACCCTAGCCCACTAATAAGTTGGAAGCACATTGCTGTTCCCTGTAAAAACTGATATAAGTATGGCAGGAAAGGTACTTTGTATTTTTTTGTTCATGCCGAGAGGTTAATTTCTTTTTCTCCTTTGGAACCGACTTTCACTTTTCAGTTCTTTGTCGGCTCATAATGAACTCTTTAAGGCGTATTTTTGAGGAAAATCTTCAGAGAGTTCCTTGACGGAGTTGGTAGGATAAAGAACTGCACGAGGCAGTTTATTAGTCCGATAATTTTGGGCAAAAAATTATAAAATAATATACAAATTTAACTTTATGATAATTCAACAAAACAAGTAAACTTATATAAAATATTAAGAGACAAACCATCAAGTGCTCCGAATTTGGGGAAAAAGAACGAACTCAATACTGTAAATGGTTACAGATGATAATGAGTAGAATCAAGCAATGCAAAAGATGAAAAAACCCTATGCTTGTCTCTTGAATTTTTATAACTGTCAGGACACAGCATAAGGACGGAGCCCCTTGATTTAACTTATAAGATGTAGCAGAATTTAGAATATTCTCAGTTGAAGAAATTAATGAAAGTATCAGGCTGGAGCTGGAAAGCCACCACCAAGCCCAGAAGGTCCACATATCCATTGGCCCACCCCATAAAAACCGTTTTTTGTTCCTATGCCCAGAAAGTTATTTAAAAAACTCGGCTATTGTCTTTGAGCTCAAATTTCAACTTACAAACAAGGAAGACGGTCATGACAGTTCGATGTGGGGGGATTGGAGAAGTGCCAAGCGATGGAAATGGGCAGCCCGATGGGCATGGTCATGGCAACGGTTTTCGTTTCTCAAGTACACTCTGTCCAGGGATAAAGCAAGGAGTAAGACAGCTGGGGGGACGAAAAATGCTTTGGTAAACAATATTAATGAATACACGTAAAGCAGCAGATATGCCAGATATGCCAACTTTCTTTCTAGGAAGCATTTCTAAGAGTACACGATAAGAAAGGCAATGTAGATATGTAAAAGTAATGATCAAAATTATGATTATCATAACGTGTAAAAGTAAAAGAATCGTTGATGCATGGTCAACAAAATTGTACTTAAAAAAACTTTTTTTCTTGTACGATTTTCTCTGTTTCGTCCGCTTTAAATTTCATCCTTTTAACTGTTTTGGTCGCGTTCAGCGTATCCTAGACAGCCTTTCGAAGAGGCTGACATTGTCAACAGTTGCAAAATGAAAATGGCGTTGACGGCTGGCGGAGTAAGCGCCTTTTTAATTTGATTTTTTTGTTTCGTCCTCTCGCCCTAATGTTGTTGATGTTGGTTATGCATTTTCTTATTGCCTGGCTTTTGTGTGAGACCCATAGATGGTAGTGGTGCGTCCACTTGGCCAGCGCCGGCAATGAGTCGAGGATTTTTCTATCCTTGTTGAGCTGGACGACAGCAGCTTCCTCCTGTATGTGCCTGCGTTGCAGCAGTCGCGGTGCAGTCAATGCCTCTTCGCCCCACAAGGCGACCACCTCACTTCTCCGGCAAAACGGTCGCTTGTTGCTCTCGACTCCTCGGCGTATTTCTTGAAAAAACTTTTCTAGCATTCACCATCCCTTTCCTTTGCTAAACGTGCCTCTGTCCGTGGCTCGTAAGCTCTCTTTCGCCGTGTTCTTTTTTTCCTTTAATCATATTTAATTTTTTTAGCTTTTTCATTCCCGTGCTCGAGTTTTTTCCTAAAGTTTGTCTTCCTTGCCTGCTGTTTCTGGCGACTTTTCTCCCTGCTGCAGAGCAACCTTCTGCTGATTTCTGGGCGCCTGTTCCACCACTGGACTTGGACGGCCAAGCTGCCTGTCTCTTGACTCTGTTCTTGACCGCGTTATGGCGCCTCATGTAATGGTCAAGACGTATTTACACTTGCATTGATTTCTTGTTTTCTTCTCACGACTTCTCCGGAGTCTTAAGCAGTCTTAAGAGCTCTTTTTGTGCGATTTTTGAAGCCAACATTTTAAAATAGGTTGCAGGTGTCTTCCAGAGCGTACATGTGAAATGCATACATTCCCTAAATATTCATTAATTTATTCCAAAAATATTATTGAATTCAAAAATTATACCAGGGAACGAATCCAATAATGGGCCCAACCATGGGAAGAAGGGGAAACAAAGAGATCATCCTTAAAGTGATACTTTGATAGAAAAGAGAAATCAACTGAAATATTAAAACGGTCCGTGGCCACCTGATATCTCGTTAGCCTGCATCAATAATGATCCAATCCCAAGAGCACCCATTCTTCCCGTTCTCGAAAGAGAACTTACTTGTAGATAACTGTTTTCAAAATACGCTTCACCGAGCCACTGCCAACAGACAGTGGACGTCGGCCAACTTGTGAGCTCTTAATTAGTAAATGCTGGCCATTATGGCGGATCCTGCCCCTCCTACCATCTAGCCACTACAGAACATCTCGAGTAGCAAACAGACCAGAAAGCTCCCGTCCCTTCTCGTATATAACCCATACAAAGAGAATTCCATACATTTCATAATTATCAGGCGAGTCAAGAACCCCTTTATCACAACGAGGCGCACCTACAAGCGCTCTCCCACCCACAATACCCTTGACAACCCCTCTATGTGCTTTGGAAGCCAAAGGATAACGAAGGAGAGGAAAACAAGAGTGAAAAAGGGGACTTCTATGCCGCGTTTTCAGCTGCGTCCACCCAAGCGCTCTCATTTTCGCGAGCGTGAAAAATTGAGCAACGAAGGAAAATACGGAAAAATAAAGAATATATAGCTGCGTCCTGGGTCGAAGACATGCGCACGTGTGCCGTGGAAACCGCGCGGAAGGGGTGGGAGAAAGGAAAACCAGATAGGGCAATGAAAATGTACACTTCCATTCGGTTCCTGCAGCAGCCCCACGCAGGCAGAGCGGCAGCAGCCTCTGCCGCGAGCAGACCGCGACAGACACGCGCTCCATATGCCGATTCGAGAAACTGTACATGATTTGCATAATTTTCAAATAAATCCCTTCAATTCGCATCCGAGAGGTGCATCCGGGCGGGGACTGAAACTATAACTATTCCCACCCTTGATCGGTCCTTTTTTCTCTTTTTGTTGTAAGGTGTAAAAAATGTGAAAACGTATCCTTTATTTGCCCTTTGTCTGATTTGAAATTTGCATATGAATCGGGAAATTTTCGTGCACTGAATTCCTCGCATTTGCATAATCGATGCGCGCATGCGTGCAGTTTTGGATTTAGGTTAGCTATTCGATATGATTTTCTGCCCTCGGGGTGACATGCAATCATCTAGGTAGGCTAACGACATATTGTCGTTATTGCTTGATGTGTTTGTGTTGGACTACTCCGATAACACATTTCATATATGAATGTGATCAATATCTACAGCGTATACAAATTGAAATACGCTTCTCCAAAACAATATATAAAAGCAAAATATTGCAACGCATTTATGAAGAATAGAACAGTAGGACGACTAGTAGAAACCCAGAAAAGATTGAGGTGCCTAGACCAAAGGTGGGCACCACAGCAACGGAACTCCCTGCCCCTCGGGCTCTACCAACAACTTAAAAGAAATAAAACGACAAAAAGTAAAAATCGAAGAAAGACAATTAGAATTTATGGCGAAAACAAAGCTCTGGAAACAAAGCGCAGGCAAACAAATCATAAAATGGAAATGAGCTACCAAAAGGAAACAAAAATTCAAGCAAAGCGGTGAGAATATGCTGGGAAATAGGAATATATGCGGCTGGCCGCGACAATCCATTTTTTAAGCAGGGCATATACTAGATAGATAGACTTTATTCGACTAGAAGAAGCCAACATGTTGCCAGTATTGCTATCGAATCAATTGTTGAGGGAGCTTTCATGAATGTCCCTGGAGACGCCTAACGCAGTTGCACCTTAATGTTCTCATACGTCAGACCCGCTCTTAGGTTCCCGGCCAATGCCTGACGTCGACTTTGAACACACGGCTAACCTCTCCTAATCCATTTGAGCACATATGTGGGCGTGTGTACATAGGCGTCTACTGTGTGCAGTTGCCTGACCTATGTACTTCTGCATTGGTGAGCGAAAGATTTGCGCCAACAAATCGAAATGTTGCAAAAACGTGCTCATATGGCCAACACACAATAGCAGAGGCACACATGCTGACATACACATCCACCCTCATCCTTCCGTTCGGAATTTTCCGCAACCGCTTTTCCGATTTCCACCAAAATCGCGCTCAGCTAAGGGTTGGTTTTTCCGAACTTCGCGATGTACATACAAACATTTTTTGTTTTTTTTTTTTTCTCTTTCGCACACATGCCCAAGAGCGAGAGACACGTGCACACAAACACACACTGCGTATGCTATGTGTGTAATGTGTTGTGTATATGATTTTTTTGTTGTGCCTCTGCGCCAACGCCGAGCTCCTGCGCTCCACCCCCAAGCTCCTATGTAAAGGCAGCCTGCACGCATGGCATGGCATGGAATAGATAACATATTAAAAACTGAGCACATGCGACAAGGACAGCACCAGCAGTCCTGGCTGCGCTGCCTCGGAGTAGCAGTGACGCAACGTCGCCGCTGGAAAAGCTTTCCCGGGGCAGATGAGCAGAAGAGTTGTACATGTGTGGTGTGCACACACAAACACACCCCCACGCTAGTCCTAGTCTCGGTTGTTGTCTCGTGCGCTCTCTGCCAGAACTGTCGTCCGTCTCGCTCGAAGCTCTCTCACTCTTACTCCCTGAGCCACTTTCCTCCATTCGTTCGATTTCGACAGCGGCAGCGGGAAAAACTCAACTCGCAGCTTTTCAAATTTCCATAAGCTGGCAAAAAAGGGATATGTTGCCGCCGACGCCAACGCCAACGCCAGCTGCGACGTCAGCTTTTCTTGGGGGTCTGTTAAAAAATGTTACACTCGCGCGCAGTCGGTGGCTCCAATGTGTGACAACTGTGGGCCGTGCTGAGTGAAATCCTTGTGGGGTGGGTGTCCTTCCATCTCTTCTTGTTGCGATTCCCGTGTTGTCTGGTGGTAGCTATTACTCTTTACGGATATTCGGAGCCTCCACATGAACACGAGTGCCTTTATGTGTATATGTACACGAAGGGAACTCGGCGTGCGTGTGCTCTTTTTGCTCCCTTCGTGTCCTCTTGGCTCGTATCGTCTCATTCGGCTCTTGTTCGGCTTCGGCTACGCATGAGTATGCAAATTTATTTCGTGTACACATATACATAATACATTTTTTTCGGTGTACGTGACGTGCGAGGACATTCTCAAACTCCCCCATCACTCCGCTAAGCTTCTGTTGTGATAAGGGAAACTATATATTTTATGTGATGAAGGAGTAAGTACGTCGCTTCGCTGCCGACGCTGCTGCCTCAGCCGACCGACCGAGCTTCGTCCTGCCAAACGGAGCGCCGCATCCTCATGTGATTCCTGTTTCGCAGAGTCCGACCGTTTGTGGCCCGCTGCTCATACGTGTGCGTGTACGTGGGCGGCCGTGGCCCACGCGAGCAGGGGGCGTGGCATGTGGGTGGCTGTGGTGGGCAGCGCGTGTGTGCCGTCGCTGCCGCCGCCTCTGCTGGCGCTCTGTTAGCTGCGACGTGGTTGCTGTGTTTTTTCAGGCCAGGCCGACATCATTTGAATTAGTCGCTTCGTGACGTTTGAACGGTTCAAAACATACACGCAACCCCCACATACGTTCATCCGTTAACCGCTACCCGTTAACCGATACGATGGTCAGCGGCCTTTCACAACGCCGCCGCCAATAATTGACCGTATTAGTTCGATTGATAAGTATGTTTAAAAAGTGAAATTAAATGTATCGGGTATCGCGTGTTTAAAAAATACTTTTAAAGTATATTCTCCCAACTTGTTTACAAAGAAGCAATAAAACGACAATTCAAAAACCTAAATTTTTGTTCAATAATATCTAAATACCTAGTTTTTCTTGATTTGAAGTCTTATATTTCCTTTAAGCTTTAAAAGTTAAAATTTATAGGTATTGTAAAAAGTACGTTTCATGTGGAAACACCAAACGATTTAATTATCGCACATCGCGCCCTTCAAAAAATCATTGTGTTTAAAACATTTCAAATGAAACCCAAAATCAGTTCTTTGAAAATTGCCCTTAAATTTAACGGACGGGCCAATATAAACTTAGTAATAGGCCACAAATTGACCTGTCAGCAGCCATTTGAGAAGCAAATTACCTACTCATTTGTGATCTACCTGTTCGGCTGTTCTGCACTTTATTTATTTGCTTTGTGTGTGTGTCAACATACACGATCACGCACCTGATTATCACCTGCTCTGTTGACCAAGGGGAAATCCTTTGTATCGCAGAGGAAGAGCATAGCGAGAGCGAATTTTAACCGATCCTGCCCACCCCGACTCACACATGCACGCATAGTTGCTATATTGTGTGTGGTGTTCTTTGACTGAGGGTTGCATGTGTGCGGGGTGTGTGTTGAGGTTCGCTCATAGGTGAACACCGTTACCAACTTGCTGTGCATTTATTTGCATAGATATAGCTCAGTTTGTTGCAAACCCTCGACCAGAACGTGTAACACTAAAGTGCGCGAGTCCGATCTTGTTAACGATTAATAACGAGTGACAACACATGTCTTGCACAGAACTATATTGTGCAGGCTACATACATATATATAGTGGATTTTACTAAATAGTGAAAGTACAAATCATTTAAGAGTCATATAAAATGGTATGTTGGGTTAAAAAATTGAATATTGTAAAGTTACGGTTTCGGAAGCCAGGTGAAGGTTGTTTTTAAGGCATTCTACATTTTAATGTAATTTTTCAATTCATTTTTGACAATTGTATATAACCCACTAGGTTATTAGAAAATCTTTTTTCTTACCACAAAATCGTGGTTGTTTAATTGTTTTTGACCATAGAGTAAATTTTAAATTTAATAAAAGTGAGGTGTGAAATTTTTTGAATGGATAATAAAAATTAAATATATATGACAAATCAAACAAGAGAAAACAAACGAGAAATTTCCACAAAAATAATAAATTAAAAAAAAATAAAATGTTTCAAAAATGTGTACATACATATTTGATATACTATATATATATATTTGATATACGATACGAAAAGATACGAAAAGATAAGAAATCAAAACATTTTCTAAAAGTGTGGCAGTTTTGTGCAATTTTTGGGAATTAGAGTGGGCGTTCCAAGTTTGGATACAAACTTGCGCTGCATCTATGTCTCTGAAATCAGCAGGATCCTTGTAGCTTTAATAGTACCCTAGATCGACTCGGCTAGGGATCCTGATCAAGATATAGACTTTATAGGGCTTTCTGATACACAACAAATCTAGTAAACCCTTTCACTCTACGAAAAACGGGTATGAAAATACTTTGTTTTAGGTTGGCAAAAAATTTAAGAGTTTCAAATGAGTGCGGGGGGATCCTTAGTCTCTTTTAACTGACTTACTTTGCCATTAATTAAAAAAACTTGATTTCTCTTTTTTGCGTTCCACTAACTTGCTTTTACCTGTCGCCACTCTAAAGCTAAATAAATAAATAAAAATGTTGTCTCAGCTGCCACAAACCGCAAATGAGTTACGAGCTGGAAAAAGGAGCAAACCAAAACCGAGAATGGAACGATGTAAACGCCTAGCAGCTCGCTGCTAATTGCACATTGTTGCATTCGAGCGTGGTTATCCTTTGGCTCTGGCTCGGTCCCAGCAGAAAGATCTGGCGTGGAGAAGCATGTGTTAATATGCGGTTTCAAGCTCCGTCCACCCACCTCATCAACTCAACAGCCACTCCCGAAAGGTAGACAGATGAGCAAAAGATGCAGCAACTACGGCAAATAAAAATGTTTATTTTGCTTGCGCTCCTACCAAAGTTTTTTAATTTTGTCTAAGGAAGTCAGTGTGAGGTGGACTCTGAAGTTTTAAAGGTGGAGAGGTAGTTAGGCGGCAGCTGGTGACTGTTTTAAAAATTCACACACGCAGTGTACAACGCTTTTGCGAAGATGGAGTGCGAATCCAATCCAGACAGTCGCTGAATTAATTAGATGCATCGTACTGTATCGCCCACGAATAAAACGGTTGCAGATCCACGCCAACAATCAGAGTTTTGCCGTGGATTGGTGGTCTGAACACTTTTTAGAGCCCAAAATACATATCAAAACTTTAAACTAGTCTTAAAAATTGTGATTTTCTAAAAGGAAATGATTGAGTTCCCATATTGCCAGATTCATTCCACTGTGAAGTGCCGGGAGCACGGTTAAACAAAACCAAATTCGAGCAGGGGGAATGAGCCATTATCACACATCTGCATGTGATATCCTAGAGGATACGCGACACAACACGTAGCAACTGTGATTGCTACAGCTTCATGCTCTTTTTTGCCATTCACTGTCTCCACAGCTGGAAAAATGATATATGCCGCGACTCATTAACATATTATCACACTGTACACACTTCAAATGTGCCTTACAGCATATGTCATGAATACGAATACATTACGCCTGGTATTATCCTTAAGCTATGCTTACTCGTCTCTCGCCTAAACCGTTCTCTCTTTCCTTCTTCCGCATGTTCTTTTCCCAGAGAATTGAAGCACGCAGCACGTGACTGGAACGGGGCATGTTAAAGGACGCCCACCAGGAGTTGATTAAACATCGCCAATCGACGAAGCTCTCCATGACCGACTTCGCTTGTCAGGCGGCGCCTGTAAATCAGCCTCTGCCGCTAGAATTACCGCTGCCTTTGTCAGTGCAGCTACAACTTTTAGCCAAGACTCCGACCAGTGATCACGCCCCAATGCACTCTACGCCTCCGACGACCCCGCCTACGCCACCACCTCTGCCCTTGAACATGAGTCAATCGGCATCGGCGGTAACGGAAGCTGCTACTCCAGAGAACAGTCTGCCTGCCACACCACCCTCAGAAGGTACACTAGCTGTACCTTCGGCCCCACAGGATCACTACAGCCTGCGCTGGAATAACCACCAAAACCACATCCTGCGGGCATTCGATGCATTGCTGAAGACCAAAACGCTGGTGGACGTGACACTGGTCTGCGCGGAGACTTCGATCCGGGCTCACAAAATGGTGCTCTCCGCCTGTTCGCCCTTCTTCCAGCGCGTCTTTGCGGAGACTCCTTGCAAGCACCCCGTAATAGTGCTCAAGGATTTCCGGGGTTGGGTAGTGCAGGCCATTGTAGACTTTATGTACCGCGGAGAGATCAGCGTGCCCCAGCAGCGACTCCAGACACTCATCCAGGCCGGTGAGTCGCTTCAAGTCCGAGGCTTGGTAGAGAGCTCTGTCCCAGAACACACTCCCACACCGGCCGCTTCTCCTGATGATTTCGGGATGTTGGACACCTCCATGCTGTCCTCTAGCTTTGAGGACGAGTGTCCGACGATGGTCCGACCCTCTAAGGGTGGAAAGCTTTTGATGCCGTCTCCCCGACTGTTTGGTAACGCTTCAAGTGCCATTGCTGCTCTAGGTGTGCGACGAAAACGAGAGCAGGAGTGCGACCGCGACTTGGAGAGTGATCAGGAGCTGGGAGGCAGTTCACCTATGCCACGACGTAAGCAAGCGCGACCGCGGCGCCGCTCCGGTGATGTGCCGCACGACTTTACCCTAAACAAAACCGATGCAGAATCCTTGCAAACTGTGATCAAGCACGAGCTTATGGAGCGAGCGGAAAGAGATCAGGAGGAGACTCCTGATCGAGATCACGGCCAAGGTGAAGCTGAACAAATTAGTTCGTCGCCAGCAAAAACGTTGGTCGAAAAGGCTAAGGAGCAAAAGTCCATGAAACAAGAAGGATCCGATCAACCGCGCAGCCTCAACGAGAATCACCATCAACTCGAGCTTGACGATGATGACGACGACGATCAGGATCATGAAGAGGAAGAGGAGCAAGACATTGAAGAGCTTATTCATACGACCAACGAGCTGAGGCGTCAGGCTGCAGCGGCTGCTGCAAATGCGGCAGCCATGTCTCCCAACCCTTCTCCCTGCCTCAGTGACGGGCCCGAGGACCTCTGCACCACTAACAAAGGCAAGGAAGGAATTTCTGGCGCCTCTAGCTCGGCAGACTGTGAGTCCAATAACAACAACAGCAGCAAGCTACAGGACAACAACCAGCGCATAATGCTGTCCCTGAAGGACATCCGCCAACTAAACGCTAATCCGAACCCCACGGCCATCCACACGCCTACTAGTTGTTCGGGGGGCAACAACGGACTGCTTACTTTCCCTCCGCCCGGACTTCGGCCTCCTGGCCTACCAGACAGCCCGCCCTGCCACATGGAAGCTCTAGAGGCACAGATGCACGCAGCTGCGGCTGCTGCCGTGGCGGCTGCTGGATCTGGGGAGCATCCCTTCCATCATATGGAGCACCAGATGGAGATGTCTTTGGCGGCTGCCGCGGCAGCTGCTGCGATGCATCAGCGTGAGCCACGGGATCCCCGTGATGGGCGTGACCACAACGCCTTCGCGAGCAATTTGCTGGGGCCAATGGGGATGCCCCCGTTCGGAGGACATAACGGAGGCCATCCGGGCAACAGTGGTCCAGGAAACGGATGTCCTGGACAGGCTGCGCACGAAAGACTTGAGGAGAGTATGAATCGACTGAGTAAGGAGCTTGGTAAGGAGTTTGGAAAGGAGTTTGGCCCGGCATCGCCGATGAGTCTGCAAGGTCCCTTCAATGCACCGGATGGACCTCCGCATCCGCCATCACCACTGCCCTTTCCTGGCATGTCCTCCGCGATGACGCTGACTCCGCCACATAGTGAGTATCTTTTTGTAACTTAAGCTCATTGGGCCCAGAGGTCACTGGGTTATCTACCTGGATAAAAGCATATGCCCAGCTACAGCTTTAATAAGAGAAATCTTCTTCAATCTGGTCACGTGCAAAAATAATAAACTCTCACGGAGAGTCCCTTCGACATGTCTGCACTTTTCGCCACTCTGAAATGCAACATGTGGTCTTAGCGCGACATCAAAGTGTCGCCAAGTGACGAGTATCCTTGGAGAAGTGCTCTTTCATTGCCACGCAAGACTGTTGCAAAAGCCCCTAAGCACATTATGGCCTCTCAGGCTCCTGTTGCTGCTGGTATGACCCATGAAGAACTCCATAGCGAGCATAACACCTTTGAAACGGTGCAATGCTTTAAGAGTTTCTGAAAAAAGGACTCCTATCACTCCGCTGTTTTATTTTTTAGTAATTAAGTCACAAAATGTTTCCCCTGTTGACAGCTCATAAGAAATATGGAAAAGCAATCGTATAAGTTCCTAATAATTTGACAGTTTAGCGACTCCCAGTCCGTTCTCTACTGACAACAACGTCTGGGGAGCTAGGGAAGGGGCAATGGAAATGCCTTTGCGGTTAAGACCCGGGAGGAACTGCAGCCGAAGTAAATTCAATTGCGTTTTATATGATTTTTACATTCATGTGACTTGGAGTCGAGCGAAACAAACACAAGTGGAGGTGCAAAGGTTAAAAATATGGACGGGTTGGGTTAGCTTCCGCCCTTGCGTGCAGAAAGCGCAAACAATTTATGTTGTGTCTCTTCAACATGTGATTTTCGGAGCGGGTTGAGTTTAAACTGTCAGCCAACATTTAGCCAAATGACTTTTAAGTTACTTGGCTGCCGAGCAGAAGACAGCACTTCTCCACATCGGAATATTCGCTGTCTGCTTTATGCCCTTTCCGGTAATGTGTTGTGTTTAAAGTATGCCAAAGCGCGCACAACTTAAACCTTTTGGCAAACAACTTTGGCATCGTCGCCAGCATAAATAAAAATACGTGGCGACGTCTCGTGGTTGGGCTTTCCTTACCTTGGTCTAGTCCTTCCACACGACTTTTGCATATAAGTCGCGCGATATTCATATTAATAATATCCGTTTGGGGAGGCCCATGCCAAGCAGGGGAGAAACCCAAGGACCAGGACCTTCACCTGGGGAGACAGAGGGCGCCTGAATGCAGGCGAGACGCGCGCACACAGGATATAAAATAAATTAAGGCACAAAAATATGAAAAATTGTACGAAATCGCGAAGTGGAAGTCAGGCAGGAAGCGCAATACCTTTTAATGCGACAAAAATTTCAGCCAACATATCAGAAAAGCGAATACGAGAACGAGTACGGGTGACTAAAGCGCACCAAAGTCTCGTCGTATTCAAGCAAATCGCTAACTACTGCATAAACAGGCTGCAGGCAATGAGACAACCGGCGAAAGATACGCTAAGCCGCAGAACTCCAATGTATTTTTAGCAAACCAGTGGTCGCCTACATAACACCCTGTAGTGTGAATTATTATTATTTTTTTTTTTGGTTTAATTTAAATCTTTAAACATATCAAACTCATTTAAAGGATATTTAAGTGGTTCTTGCAAAATCAGTATCTGTTTTTTGGAACTGTTGATATTTTTGTTTCATGTATTTTCTACTTACCTTTCAAATTTTGTTCTACTCAACATGGCTCAACATCTCGTCTGCCAGACGGTCGTGCAAGAGATGTACCACCGTATGCTTTCGTACGAATAATGTGATTTTTTCATCATATCTGGCGTGAAAATCATTCAACTAATAGCTTCTGACATGTGGGATGGGCTGTAAAGTCAATCTGCTTGAGATCCTTCCGGATTTCAAAGGGAAATCCACTAATTTTGCGCACCGTCAAAAAAGTTTAAAGTAAAAAACCCACATTACGCATACGCCGCGTGTTGTAATGTCTACTTCAGAAAACAGAGTCAAACAATGAGCGCTCGTTATTTGTGTCATTATGCTGCAGATACAACACATCCTCAGAAACAGAAACGGATACGTCCCCTTATTCATATGCTTGAGCATTGTTTTCGCCCCCTTCTGTCTGTATGTTAGCTCGTCTGTTATGTGGCGCTTCTTCGCATCTTGAAATCCGCGGCGCGACTTATAAAATCAGTCAGCACAATGTCAATATTATGCGTTACCTCCCAGCTAGGTAAAGAGTCTTTGCGGAATCATTCCTTAGTTATCCTCATCCCCCTTCTTGGCTCATCAGCTTACCAATTGTTTCACTCATGTGGAGGAGTGCACTCCAAGCGTAAAATATTAATAGAATAACGATGTGCCATTGTATACAATCCGTAGGTACTGTTTGTCGGAGTGTGTTTGCGTCCATTGTCTTGGTGGCTAATCAGCTTCAGTGAGCTGGAAAATGTGTCGCTTATGCTTAAATTACCCAATGCAGTGACTGTTGTATAAGACGAGTGCAGTTTGTTATTTATACAGTTATTATTTTTGTAACAGTGAAAAAATCAATATTTACCAATAATATTTTTGCCGACAGTGTTTGGTCTCGACTCACCACTTGGACTCTTTCCACCCGGAATCGATCCCGGCAAGCTTTATAACCCGTTAATGGAAATGAGCGATCCAAGGGACATGCCTGGCGGGCCGCCTCCGTTTCTTAAAAAGAAAAGTAAGTACACGTACCCTACAAAATAAGTGCACTGAACAAACTTTCGCCAAGCCCAGCAAACAACTAATTAACCCGAAAGACAACCCGGACCCCAGTCAACGGCCAACACCTCTCTACCGCTGGAAATGTTTAAAATCATTTCGGCATGATTGGCGTCGATCACGTTGAGGCAGTCGAGCTTGTAGGCCGATCTGTTCCGTGTCTGGCTGCAATACTTCACACCTGACTGATTGATCTCGCGCTGGGGTAGCAGAGTTCATGCCTGGTTCTCTACCTTTGTACCTTTTGCATTTGATATGCTGCACTTTTGATCACGTAGTTGCGCTCTAGGTACAAAGAAAACACTTCGGTTAGGCATCGATTGAGGGTAATTGAAGAGCAAATAGAAAGATAAGCCGTTTTGTGAACGGCAAAGCTAAAGTTTAGCTGATTATATTATCCCTATTTTTTTACGAATGCAACTAACTCTGGATTTGTATTGAATTGCTTGCGCACTTCCTTTCGAACAGTTACCCCTTATAAGACCGCTACGAGGGCACATCAAGCCTCCCATCTCGGACCGTTCCAGATGCGATCAGCGATCACTCAAGCGATCATGTGAGGCGGCAAATTTGTTTCTGCGGTTTTCCTGTGCGCCGAAGCAATCGTTGAATCGGTCGACAAATGGTTTGTTTGTTTCTTTTTCTTTTTCTTGGATGAGGCAATATGTGCACCTAGGCAAAACGTTAAAACGTACGCGTCGATTTTTTTGATTGACAAATGGAAGAGGCGAGAAAGTAAATTCGATAACAGCCCCATATTTTTATCGCTTTTTATTTAGCTCAGCGAATGGTGTTACGAGACCTCAAAGGGGTTAACATTTTTGGGCTCACTATAAATGTGTTTGTAAGCCAGGAAATCAATATGATTCTTTATTTTTACGCCCAAACGGAGCGTATTATAAAACGCCCAAACTTTTAAACAATTTTAAAATTTTATTCCCCAATATCTATTGAAGAAAAATGCATGGGTTAAGTACATAGTTATAACTATATACATTTGTGTCGCAGGCATGTAGGACGGCGTTTATCTTTTCAGGCACCAGTTAATAACGAAAAAAAAAGAACAGAACCGCCAAATCTAATTGCTTTATTTTCTGGTCTTCAAGAACATATTAATAGGACCCTTCAAATGAAGGAATAAGGAATGAAAGAGTCGTGATCATATGTTAGGCACGTCAGGTTGAAGAACATCCAGAGCAGATTTGTTATTTCTTATCTAATCTACATCTTCAGGCGTGCTGAATGACGTCGATTTACAAACTCGAATTTAGCAATGTAAGCCGGCAAAAAAGACCAAATTTAGCGTATAGCACGATATTCTATATTGCAAGTCTGCAAAACCTGTTTCTCGAATGATACAAATCGGGAGACGTGGAGCTATACACTTACAAGTTCGATGCAATTCACTCGTGGTCTGTGGCCCTCAATCGTGTGGGTGTGATTAACTGATTTGTTCACATTCATTTGTTTATTCGTCGGTTGTTTTGGGACAGTCTGTGAAACGTGATTTCCGATTTGTACCAAATTCAAATTTCGTTTACGTTTTTGTCTAGTGAAACTTCATTAGGTCGGCTTCATTAACTTGATAGTTGGAGTTCGGCTTTCGGTGTTTAGCCAGAATCAAAAGCTCATTACCTTATGACCCTGCCTCAGCAGACGAGCCAGGCTCAAGCCAAAGCAACCAGTGAATTAGGGTATGAATAACTTACATATTTACTTCCCCACATGGTGCAAATACCCACTCCCGCTTTGAGGGCCTTAAGGGAAAGTACCTGTGCATTTGTTGGACTTATTGCCGGTGCAAGCCGATATCTCAGAATCTAAATTGAGTTTTTGCGGCGCATATGACCCCCGCAGACCCTGCTTGCTTCAAATTTACATACAGAGGGAAGCCAATCGATGCGGGGAAGGCCAGGATGGGAACCTCCACAGCGTTCTTATTTCTTTGGATGTGCCGAATGATAGCTCGCCTCAAGAATAGGTGCCACACAAAGACAAGTTTCAAGGTGTGTACGAGCCCAAAGCATGCTGCATCGCTATGCAGATCCCAGACAATGGGTGACTTTTCAGAAAATTGTTCTAGGCAGTATCTGAGACAAGAGATTGAAACGTTATCGCTAAGCGATAGGTTTGGCTTGTAGCTTTGAGAAGCATTTACTATATCCGAATGATCCTTTTTTGCAGTGCCGCGACCAAAGGGACAGCATTCAGCCCCACGCGGCGGTCCTCCGCGCTCATGGACTAACACAGAACTGACGGAGGCACTTCAGCACGTTTGGAACAAAAAGATGACCACGTCGCAGGCGTCGCGTATTTTCGGTATCCCCTACAATTCTCTACTGATGTACGTCCGGGGAAAATACGGAAAGAGTTTAAAGCTGGAGCAGCTGCGGAAGGACTGCATCAGTGGACCACCGATAGAAATGCTGCAAATGGGCATCGGCGGAGGTAGCGGTGGTTCCACGAAGAATGAGAAGAGCAAGGAGCGCAAGGAGAAGGAAAAGGACAAGAACTCTATGAGCAGCAACGGTTCGGGTGGGTCTGCCAATGCCCAAGGCGGAGGACCGACCTCCGGCAGTGGGCCAATGCAGCATCCTGGTGAACTGGGGCCTATGGGACAGTTAGACTTGGATCTGGGCCTTCCCCTGGGTCCTCCAGGAGGACCGCGTAGTAACAGTTCAGAGCCCGATTTACTGAGTGCCCCAAATGCCCTATTCAATCCCTTCAACCCACAGGGCTTCTACCCAGATTTTTCGGGCGGCTTTCCCGGTCTCCCTCTGAGCATGTTAAACCTTTTGCCGCCGGCAGAGCGCCATCATGCAGCTGCAGCTATGCACCATCTTGGCGTGAGCATGGATGAGGACTGCAAGTCTGTTGGATCGAAGCAATCCTCCTCCGTAGACGAAGACTATTCAGGTCCTGGACTACCGCTCTCGCTGGAGCACCGTCGGGAGATAAGCGCGACAGGCCCACCACTTACGCCATCCAACGGTGGGACCGGGCATGATTGAAACTTGTGGCGGGATTGGGCAGCTGGGGCTGCCAACGCCAATCCAATTTACTTCCCTCCTTTTGAGCTGGACCAGGAAATAAACCCGACCCCGCCGTCCCTGCCTTCGCGACCCGCCCTTCACCGAATGGCATGCCGTGAACTCAGCTTTAAGCCAGACCTGTTCATGGCCAGAAGAAAGCTGAAACGCTTCCGGGCCAAGCGCCAGATCCAAGCGCAGATCGACACGCCGACAGCAGGCGTTCCTGCCCCTTGTCCCATAAGCAACGCGTTGCCACCGTTAAGGACCTAAAGTGAACTCGAATGCAATATGTCTACTATTAGTTACTGTTTTCTTTAAATTAAATAACCCCAAAGGATGGGGGTTTTGTGAGGACTAGATGTTTTTTTCTTTAAGTAAATTATTTACTGGTGCTTTTAGTTCCTATTTCCAATCATTTATATTCATTTATATTTTCTAAATGATTTAAGTTAAATAATCAAATATGACAAAGCTTACAAAGCATTTGAGGCAATACGTGAAACAAACTTTAAACACCCTGTATTAATATATAATTTTAGTGTCGAAAGGATTGTAATCAAAATGATAGGATGCTATAAAGAAGAGCAAGTGTATATATATATGATAATATCCAAGCTAACAAAAAGTTTGGAAGCAAGTTGAGGGCAAACCCAATACAACTAGAAGTATCGACGGATACAAAGCCGATGACTGTACCAAAATTTTTATGTTATTTAACAAAGCAAAATGAAAAATTTTTTAGTATAATTAAGTGTTCTCGTAGACAATTCGTATTTGTATAGAAAACATTTGCACCAATATTCCTCATTCATAGTTGTGCACGTTCCCCTTGCCCAACAGGCAAGTTCGTAGTTATTCCTAAATGCAGCTTTGTAAATCGCAGCAAATAATGGAATCCTGCAGATTTACCCGTTTCGTAATCTCATTTGTATAATAAGCAACAACCAACCTATAAAGAGGCATACAAGTGACACGTTCCCGGGCATAGTGTTAATACTTTTTAAGCTCAAAATATTTTAATATTAAATATTTCAACAGAAACGTATGTAAGTAAAATAAAATTAAAACTTATACATTACAATAAATAGTACAAGTTATTAAACAAAATGTTTTTCTTTTATAAACAGTTTTTATTGGAAAACTAAAGCAATATTTTGAATGGGCCAAGGAAGTGGATTTTATTATATTTATAAATATTCATCGAGTTACACCTCTCTAATTTCCAATTTTTTCGAGTCATTTCTGTTTTATGCGTTACAAGCCAATTGATATAATGGAAAATGTTTTGTGGTTCCTCAAAGAAATTCAACTATACCTCGGAAAACTAGTGCTTCTAAATCCTTACCTTATTATTGAGCGAAAAAAATGTGGAATATATAATTATCTTCTCCAAATGTTAAATGTGGCGAACGGGGTATTTGCATATAATAGAGATAGGTCTTCCTATCCCGAAGCAAAACACAATTGGCACATTGGTTAATATTTAAGTTTAAGAATAATCAATCACCTGACGAATTAAAATGATGGAAGCTGTTATAAGAGTTCTAAATTTAAGAGGAACGTCTGTAACCTAAACTTTATAGTGTAATTTAAAATAAATTACCCTACATATCTTTTTACACTTTAAATTTTACATGAGCTATTTTACTTGTGTATAATATACATATCATTCACCAATAGATGGTGCACCGTGTCATACTTTTTTATTGAAGTCAAGCAAAAGATGGCGCACTCAACTCATTTAAAAGATACTGCTTATCATAGTTAGCTGGCGCGCTGAAATGAACTGAATTAATAAACTGGAGAAACTGGATTTCCCCGTATCCAGTTATAAGGTCTATATTTGTACTCCAGGTCTAATGCCGCAGGACATTTTGCATTGGACGTCTAACGGCGCGAAGTCTCTCCTCGGAATAAAAAGCAATTTGATTAATATATTAATTGATATATTTACATATATATATTAATAAGCCGCATTAACTTAAGTTGTGACGTGTTAAAATATATTTTTAATGTAGCTGCTGAGTCAGATTGCGAGCAATCTAAAACATATGGGTCGGAGTCTGCTCGGTGCAAACTTTATCTGTATCGCGCTGCTTTCTTCGGCTAATGCATCATCAATTTCGTTATTGCTGCTTCTCTTTACTTTCGGTCACTGAACTTGAAAGGCAGTCAAAACAGATTACTTACTCAAACACTGGCGCCAAAGCAAATCCTTTCAAGTAATGATTTCGAGTAACAATTCAATATTTTTCCTGTTCGTACCTTTTTTATTTTGCGATTTTCGCTTTGCTTCTTCTTTCTTTTTCACTTTATTAATAGCAGAGTCACGAACCATATCAAGTTTGTATTCGGTTCCACTTCGAATTTTAGTTTCAATTGAGAATGATTCAAAATTCTCATGTTCTCTTTGTACATTTTAGACAGATGCGAAATTGTTCCGTTTCCACTGTATTCCACTGCGGTGAAGGTGAAACGGCCGGGTTCTAGTTTGCCTGTCGAATCGAATTGGAATGGAATTGTCACTGTTTGAACAGCAGGCAGCGCTCTTATTTTTTCACTGCGCTGAATCAGTCTTTTTCCGTACCTGCATCGAATCGGATATCCGACTGCTATATTGGCGCTCCGAGTGGCGCGTATCGCGGATCTGTACTAAGTGCATTTTTGACTCGTTAGTCAGTTGTTTAGTCAATGAATAATTGTGCCGCAACCATCTCAGCTGTAGCCTGACAAAGTAATATCTTTTGAAAACTGCGTTTCAGCCAGTGTCGTGGAGATACAGGGGCAGTCTATTAAAAGAATACACATATCTGAATACATATATTTCAATCGCGTTCGCGTAACAAAAGCGAAATAGATAAGGTAGCTACAACAAAAAATATTACGAAAATGCGCCGAGAAAATTAAGAAATGCAGATATATTTCAATACTGCTATAGCGAAGATGTATCTTCTGTTTTCTTACATATGTATGTTGTTCGTGTGTGAGGGGGTAAAAACAGCTGTGGAGTTTTAGTTTTTCTATAAAAAGCTCTTCCTTCCACATTTAATTGTCAGGTGAGTTTATTTGTTTAAAAAGAATAGCTCAATATCTGACGATGACAGAAAAAGTTTTTTATTTCTTTGTAAGAGCAGACTGTTTGAAAAAGGTTGTTCAATAAGCGTTTAAGATTTTCGCAAAGTGAAATGTCTGCTAACTTGAAGCCAATAATAAATGCCAAGTGTATTTATCTAAAAAAGATCGATGAGTAACTGATAATTTGTGCAACAGGTTATCTATCAAACAACTTCCTAATTTCCTATTTTAATTGTCGAGTCCAGTCCAAATCTTTCTCTTCATGAAATTTAATGGTCGAAATTTTTCTATACATAATAAACAATTAAATGAATCAGCATAGAAAATGAGTAAATCTGCCAACGGCAACAATGAGCCTGGGAAAAATCAATAGGACGAACGACCAGCGGTATCAGATCATGTTTCCACTCTGCCCAGGAGAGGTTGGGTCCAACAACCGATTGCTAAGCTAAGGATGTGTAGTTTGGGACTGAACTATAGCGGTTGACTACTCCTTAATACTGCTTATATTATCATCCTGCAAGAGTCATGCCAGATGTTTCCAATCTTTTAATGTTGACGAAAACAAATGTACGCGATGGTTGGTGAAAAGACCAGCGCATGCGCGTTCTTTTCAATCCGCAATTTCAACCAAAACTCAAGCTCCCATTAAGCCAATAATGGTTGTTGTTGTCATTGTTTGTTTTTTTGTCTCCGGTTTTTGTATTTCCAGCAAAAAACTTTATCGCTTGTACATACATATGTATATCCGGACGGATACAGCTGGGAATCAAATGAAAATTTAAAAAATTCAAAGAAATGCGTATGCTATAACTGCACCAAGACTGTCGCAATAGCTGGGGCACAGACACTTTCGTTTTAAAGGCCAATTCGGGGCACTGGTCTAAAGCCGCTAAATACATAAAGGGGATAGGCCTGGCGGTTGCGGGTCCTCTCTCCAACATCTTCCTTAATTGGGTCACTTCGAAATAATGATTTTTACCGACATCTGGAGTGGATGTTTTCATCATAGTGGAAACAGAAAAATAATAAAGGGTGGAAGAGGTTGAGTAAGGCGTTTGCATAGCAGAAGAAGGAAGATGGATAAAGTAAAAATGCAGTTCTTTCGGCTTGCGTTCCCGATACCACCTTATCAGTCCTTATCGCAGCAGCGTCAACATGAACCAATAGTAAAAGCAATTGCGCTGTAATTATACAAGCCGCTCTCCCAATTAGTCAACGCCAATTCGACGGATCCATTTAATTGTCTTAGATATCATTGTTTCAATACAAGGTTGTTTTTCAAGCAACACTTTCTTCACAAGTGTTTGGTTTTCAGGCCAATGTACTCCAATGGAAATTATATGAGAATCTAAAGATATTAAGTATTCAGTAGACGAAGCCAAGACAGGGGAGAGGGTCTAGTAAATTTGTGAACGACTTCATATAAATAGTATGTGTTGCAATTTTTCTTTATAAAGAAAAATATCGATGTATTGTATCTGCTGATTATGTTCGTGGGCGAGCTGATTTTTAAATATTCAGAGAGGAAACAAGTACATAGCAACTTTGTAAAATTAATTTTTGCCCAAATTTTCGAATTTTTTGTACGGGACACCATCATCAAAAGTTTAAACGAATTAAAAAAACCAGCTATGAGGTATCTACAAAAAATATATATTCCAGATATGGAGAGAAAGTTTATCATTGGAAAATGCAGTTCACTTAGGCGTTATTAACTTTTAAACAGCAAATAAATGTGGAAATGTATGAATGACCAATTTTACGTCACCTTATTTATTAAACCAATTAGAAACGCGTTCTGGTAATCTCTTGAAGCGAGGGGGGAGGAAGCGGGAAAATTAATTAAATATCAAGTGCCGTTAACTGGTAAGAGGCACTTGCAAAGATCTTTTTCTATCAGTCATTGGGTCTGTCAGTCAGTTATCTCCGCATTTGCACAGCTGGGGCCAGTTTAGACTTGCTTCAATCTACTGAATCTAATGCGTGTGAAATAGACGAAATCCGAACGGAGTCCCTTCATTGTCATTTTAAGTTATTTTTTCTTTTAACGCTTTTGAAGATCAAGAAAGCAATAAAAATTCAAGTGTCCAATGGCCATCAATTAGTTTCGCTGGTCAAAACTGTCTGCTCGAAATAAGTAAAATTTACGTTTATGAAAATAAAAGCATGCGCAGAGCTTTATTAATTCTTTTAATTCATTATTTAAACGCCCGGTTTCGCTTGACCGATAAGATAAGATTTAATTGCAGCGACCAATATTCAAAGCATAGCAAATATGTCTGGGATATTATTTTCTCCATGCTTGGTAACTATCCAAATATTTTTAAACGGTCAAATTTAGATGTTTAGTCTGAATTCGTTTAATATTACTTTTAATGTTTTTAATTTTTCCACCATTTCATCCCGTTCATAAAATCCCCCACCACTCCCACAAGAAATTCAAAGCACGATTCACTTAACCCCAGTCCCCAACATAGACAGACTCCAGGAGGGCGTTATTTCGGAGCCCCATTCTTAATCGCTGCGCTGCAGGAGATGCAATTGCATGCAAAGACAAGCAATGTTATATTTTCGTGGGTCGTTGTCTTCGGCGCTGTCTGTGCCGGATCCTCACTTCCCAGGGCGACGTTAATTAAGGCGACAAATTTTTAGGCGAGACCGAGATAGCTGTCCCGCGCACTTGTATGTATGCCATACTATTCCACGACAACTGCTTCCTTAAGTGGTGAGCGATCGACGATGGCCCTGTGCAGGGCAAAACATTAACCTTGCCATTTCCCGGCCCTAGATCAGCACGTTATTTTTTGGATTTTTTTTTTTTTTTTTCAAAATGCAGCAATATACCAAACTTAAAATGATTTATTTCGAGCGCAGTTCTGATTAAGACAGTATGCCAGCCCTTAAATCAGCTTTAATATTTTGATAAACTTCAATTTTTGTATGAACACAATTTTTACTTTCCAATCGAATGGCGAGGGCAGAACCAGGAAGCTGAGTAGTTCAATAGTTGGACCTACTCACCTTGCTTATTAATTGCTGGCAAGACTTCAATTTGCATTTGAGAAGGAGCATAGCAAAGCTGAATAAAAATATTATTCCGCTTTGTCTGACAAAATGAAATGTGAATCATTTTGATTTAAATGATTGAACAGAAATCGCGAAGCCAAGCGAGAATGGTGCGAGCCCAGAGAAAAAGCAAATAACGTAGCGAGGGGGAGACACCGATAGCACGAGTGCGTAGAATTTGATATGGATAAAAATGACATCAAATAAAAACCAATTCTTGCCACTAATTGAATAAAACTGCGACATGTTTAATATCAGACGAGATGGTACAGGGCAGGCATAATGTCCAAGTGGGGCTTCATACTGACGATGAATAAATACCTCCCCGTACTGTACAAATCAATATTGTTTAGCAATCTCGGCACGCAAATCGCAAGCCGCCAGCACGTTGACATGGCCAAATAGGGTGGGGTTGGAGATGGTTTGCTCTAAAGGGACCGCTCACTAATCACCAAATGCTGAACTCTTAAAATTCTGACGCGTGTTCCTGTCGTCTAATGACGGTGATAAGGCGGATGGATACTCAGTCGATTAGAGTGGAATAACATGTTTGCAACTCATTAAAATCAACACACTTTGCTATAAACAAATTAAATATTAATAATAAATAAATAATAATAATAATAAATAAAATAATAATAATTGAAGACACTGAGGCCTTAACAACCACAACAACCAGTCTGATAACTTAACCTTGTTATTGTTATCACCATTGCTTTTGTTTCTTTTGTCGCATTCCACAATGTTGAAAATCAATACCTGTTCGGAAAAGGTGTTCACGGCATGTGACAGAAGAGAACGTGCTTCTTCCTCATTCAATATCAGGATTTTGTATTCTAGTCTTTTGCGATCTTTCGTCCTTGTCTCGAAGCCAAGTCATTCCATCTCTAATGAAATGAAAACGACTTGCTATATAAGATTTATTTTCTTTGAGGCTTTGCTCAAGTATCGAACAGAGCACCGAACAACCAGAGTTGGCTAAACAATTACACTCAAACAGTCCCAGAAGCGGAATAGCGGAAATCACGTTTTTACACTGCTGACATTCGAGGAGCTAATGACAAGAATGAATGAATGGACGCATGGAAAAGCCGATCCTAGCCTGCTTCCGACCGCCAGAGAAGGGGTTCATGGGGTGTGGCGTGTCGTTAGTGGATGGACAGCACGTGGAAGGTGTGTAAAGATTTATGACGCCGTTGCCGGCGCTGCACTGCACATGTTCCTTAACCCTCTCTGGCGCACTCAGGGGGTCATACGACAAACACTAGAAGAATAATAACAACTCGGCAGTGCATCGCAACGGTATATATACCCTACGCGCGCGACACCGCTCCGAAAACGTGTCTGAGGGAATACCGCCCAAGTACCGGGTGTTAATATTTTTATGGCCGTGTCTTGTGGTCTATATCCATTCTAGCACTGCCAGAAGTATTTTACTATAAGCTTGTTCCGGATAGAATTGACTTGGCAGTTAAAATTTCAATGCCGTTCGCTTGCCCCAAAAAAAAATACTACATATTTGGGACCATTTAAGATTTTTCCTCATACAATCGCGTTGACATAGGTAATTTGATGGCATAAAATTGGCGCAAAGGTAGTAGACCTCTGATTATTGGTTACAAAGCAAGCGAGAGTAACCATAAAACGCACTTGCCAAATCAAAGCAAGCATTCCGAAACTGGACACTCCGCAAAAAAACACCAAAGCGGCTCTTTCTAGAGCAGTAACAGTTGAAGGCAAAATAGGAAAAAAACAGACTTTAAAAGCAATATTTTGTTTGCAGCTGCAAAGTAATTAGAAACATTTCAGAGAAGTGCCCCATCTCGTAGAAGACCGAAACTTTTCTTCAAACATATTGTGACCATTAAGAAAAGTAACATTCACGTGACTGTCTAAAGAATAAATCATTCAAATCATAAATTTCAGCAGTTAATTTTTAAGGTTTTTGTCATTCAGTAAACAAATTTAAATACACACTATGCAGACACTCTAGTGTACTCGGACACACGCCCCAAGCAAGAAACTATACATGAATTATTGTTGATCGAGGCACGTTTTTGCAAATCACGTTTACTAAGAAAATTAATCAACTGAATGTTTAATATTTATATCGGCAGTATTTATATCCGTTTGTAGAAATAAACCAGTTTTTATTTTATGTAAATGTATTTTGTCGAAAGGTATTTTGAATAATTATGTTTTAGCCATAGTCTTAAAAATATACCTGTTACTTAGCAAGTGGAAGTCAGCACGCGAAATGTGTATGCGTCCAGAAAGACTGACAGATGGACGGAAAAACAGGGCCAGATCGACTAGGATATCGATTTTGATCAAGAATATTTGGTCGGAAACGCTTCCCTTTACCTGCTACATACTTTTCAACGTATCTAGTATACCTTTTTACTCTACGAGTATCGGGATTAAAAATAAGGAATCCGATTGTATATACACCCAAATGGAAAAACACGTCTTTATATTTGTTATTTTTCTTTATTAAGATTTGCCAAGAAAGAAAACAACGACCAACGCTTATATTTATATTCGCGTCTTTTCTCGCCCACAAGACGACAACATATAAACGCAAATATAATTTTTTATTTTCTAGTTTAAATATTTCACCTGGTATGCTTCATACGATTCGTAGCGTTAATTCCAAACCAAAAATGAAAAACCTGGAAGTTTTTATTTATTTATTTTTTTGTACATTGTAGACAAAAATTTTAAAGTTATGCTACAATAGTTATCGGCTATAGCTGCTGGGGCTTTCAGCCGGACTTCCTTTATGTCTACTAAAGTATTAGGATAGACTTGACTTAGAGAAATGACTGAAATGAGTGTTCATACCTTACTAACCGTACTTATGGTTTTAATAAATTGTGTCGCCTATCGCCCGATGGCTTTAAAATTCTAATAATTTAGCTAAACTCACTTTGACTCTCGTTTCAGTTGTCGAATCCCAACGCTAAGAAGCGAATGTTACAGTCTGATTAAAATAGAAAACAACTGCTATACTCCTACGTAATGTATTTACGGAAAACGCTCCTACTGGCTTGCCTTGTTTTGCTGTTCGGGGGACTCCCGCCTCTCACTTCCCCTGCAACGACCACTACCTTAGTGGCGGCCATGTCCATCGCAAATCAGGATTTGGAGCGATACTTTCGACCAGGCAACAGCACTCACAGCTTCTCCGGCATGGAAGATCGTATTGCCGTGGACGTCTATAACTACGCCTTCCTTAACTGGTCATATGTAGAGCACGGTAACATGCTGTGCAACATGGAATTCGCCCAAGAACAGGCCCGTTACGGGGAGGGCAAGGTGTTGAACGTAACGGGACGGTTAATTCACATCACCGCCACGGACAACTTTAGTGACGATTACGCGTGCACACCGTACATCCGAGGAACCCTAGGAGCACCCATACCAGATAAAGGGGAGACATGGATTGCATTGGTCCGACGGGGACGCTGCACCTTTGAGGAAAAAGTTAAACATGTCTACCAGCAAAATGCTGCCGGTGTTATTATTTACAACGACAAGCAAGTAATGCAGCTGGAGAAGATGCAGATCAAGGGCAAAACAAGTGAGCTTGAGCCGTTATAGTAGTCCGTCCATCAGCCTGCTTATTAAAAAGTATTTTTTTCCCAGGAAACATAGCCGCCGTTATAACTTATCAGAACATTGGACAAGACCTGGCTATGACTCTTGATAAGGGATATAATGTAACTATTTCGATCATTGAGGGAAGACGAGGTGTTCGCACCGTTAGCAGCTTAAATAGGTGAGTCCCCCATCCCTTACCATTCAAAAGTAAAAAAAACCTCCCGATAATGGAGACGCCGGGGTTTGAACCCGGGACTTCTCACATGCGAAGCGAGCGCTCTACCACTGAGCTACGTCCCCATAGAACCCCATTATTATCAGAGTAATTCTTGAACGTGCGAATAACATAATTGTCCAAAAAAGTACTTTCCAATACTCAACTATTTCGGTAGACTTGCAATATATTTGGTTTTCTGAGGACGTTTTAATCCAACCATCTTTGGAAACTTAGTCCAAAAAAACTTAAAATAAGATATTGAAAACTCTGCTGGAGACGCCTGTAGAATGACAATATATTTGGTTTTCTGAGGACGTTTTAATCCAACCATCTTTGGAAACTTAGTCCAAAAAAACTTAAAAATAAGATATTGAAAACTCTGCTGGAGACGCCGGGGTTTGAACCCGGGACTTCTCACATGCGAAGCGAGCGCTCTACCACTGAGCTACGTCCAACCATCTTTGGAAACTTAGTCCAAAAAAACTTAAAAATAAGATATTGAAAACTCTGCTGGAGACGCCGGGGTTTGAACCCGGGACTTCTCACATGCGAAGCGAGCGCTCTACCACTGAGCTACGTCCAACCATCTTTGGAAACTTAGTCCAAAAAAACTTAAAAATAAGATATTGAAAACTCTGCTGGAGACGCCGGGGTTTGAACCCGGGACTTCTCACATGCGAAGCGAGCGCTCTACCACTGAGCTACGTCCCCTTGCGGTTGGTTGGTGACCAATTGTCCACTAGAATCAGAACCACTTTCGCTTATACTGCTTAATAGAACGCCGACAAAGCAGTGTATTCAATTTCCTTTATCAAAACTTGCAGCCTGTTCTAAAATGTAACATCAAGATGTAATGTAACCGTTTCGTTACATTTCTGATTTCATCCGGATCCTGACTGCTTAATAGAACACCGGCAATGCAGTGCATTCTATTCCCTTTGTCAACTCTTGCAGCCTGTTCTAAAATTTTACATAATAATTCTCCCAAAATGTAATGTAACTGTTACTTTGAGCACTTCTGATATTTGGTTTCTGATTTGATCCTAAACCTAACTGCTTAAAAGAACGTGGTAATGCAGTGCATTTTATTCCTCTTGTCAAATCTGGCAGCCTGATCTAAAATTGTACATAATAATACCCCAAAATGTAACTGTTACTGCCTTAACCTTCTGATATATGGTTTCTGATTTTTATGCAACTGCCAATATGTAAAGTAACTTAATGTTAAGCACTTCTGATATTTGGTTTCTGATTTGATCCTAACCCTGACTGCACAAAAGAACGCCGGTAATTCAGTGCATTCAATTCCCTTTACCAAATCATACAGCCTGTTCTAAAATTGTACATAATGTTACTCCAAAATGTAATGTAAAAAGCAAATAATAACAAAAAAAACTTGTTCAGATGGAGACGCCGGGGTTTGAACCCGGGACTTCTCACATGCGAAGCGAGCGCTCTACCACTGAGCTACGTCCCCTTTGTCTGTTACCCTGCCTAACCCATTACTAGAGGCAGGCCAAGAAAAAACTGCTTGACCGCAATTCGTCGGTAAGGCAGGTATTTTACCTATTAGAGTTTGAAAAGTAGTCCTTCGAACAGCGAGTCTTTGGATCTTAATCCGTTTCGAAAATTTGTAAAGACTTCTATTTAAAGCTTCAGTCTTAGTTTTGGTACATTCTGAACTTAAGTTAAATAATTACCTGTTTTTCCATTTATATTTTAGAACATCAGTGCTGTTTGTGTCGATTTCATTTATTGTTTTGATGATTATTTCTCTGGTTTGGCTCATCTTCTACTATATTCAGAGGTTCCGTTACATGCAGGCAAAGGACCAACAATCGGTAAGCCATCTCTTGATAATCATATACATAATTTAAACCATCCTTTGCCGATGTAGCGCAATCTCTGCTCTGTTACCAAAAAGGCTATCATGAAGATTCCAACAAAAACCGGAAAAATCAGTGATGAAAAGGACTTGGATAGCGACTGCTGTGCTATATGCATCGAAGCCTATAAGCCCACGGACACCATACGGATATTGCCGTGCAAGTAAGAATCTAGTTCTGCAAGCTTCCAAGAAATACCTTTGTACTTCTTCATTTTAGGCACGAGTTCCATAAAAACTGCATAGATCCGTGGCTTATAGAGCATCGAACGTGTCCCATGTGTAAGCTCGACGTCCTGAAGTTCTATGGATATGTGGTGGGTGACCAAATCTATCAAACCCCGAGTCCACAGCATACAGCGCCAATCGCCTCCATAGAGGAGGTGCCCGTCATTGTGGTGGCCGTGCCGCAGGGGCCGCAGCCTTTGCAGCCGCTCCAGGCCAGCAACATTAGTAGTTTCGCTCCTAGTCACTATTTTCAGAGTAGTCGTAGTCCTAGCAGTAGTGTCCAGCAGCAGCTAGCGCCACTTGCGTATCAACCCCACCCGCAGCAGGCGGCATCGGAGCGCGGCAGACGTAACTCTGCTCCCGCCACAATGCCGCACGCTATCACTGCCAGTCATCAGGTGACCGACGTCTAAAATATCGCCAACTACCCACGAACAAGGCTTAGGTACAGAGTACAGCCTAATCTGTACATAAAAACGCGTGTATTCAATAGTCAGCTATACCACCAGACCAATATTCATATTCCTTTAGTGAGACCCTTGCATCGGAATTTGTATAGTCAAATTGGCGCAAACCCGTCCGTTGAGTCCAATGTTATATTCAGCCTAATCGTATTTTTTATTATTTTAAAATGTAAGTCTGTACGTAGTCAATATGCATTTTGGTACAGATTAGGTTCATAGGTTTTGCAAATGTGGAGCCTATGTTTTTCAATACCCTTACAAACGGACATAGTGTAGCAAGATCAAGCAGTTGACTGAAGTTTAACGTATTCTTCGTTTTATTTAATTATAAGTTATGATACCAATTAAGAGTAACGAAAAAGAAAAGAGCATTCACTCATGTGTAAATAAACTCATTTAAGAGCAGTGTACTTAAAAAAGCTGATACAAAGACTTCCATTTTAATTTTTTACATAAGCCCCACGCACATTTACATGTATTTAAGCAACAATATAAAATACCGTTAGAAGTTTAACTTGAAAGCGGAATCATGAATACACTTAAAAATCACAAAGGGTTTAAGCATATGTTTAAGTTCTATAAGACTAACAATTGTCGATAAAAGTAAGCAAAGGAAATTACCTTCGAGTATGAACACTTAAATTCAATACACTGAAATTCAATACCAATACAATTATAAACAGTGACTATATCTTAAAGCTGTAGAAAAAGTAATGGCAAATGCAATAAATATAGCGGGATCAGCGACTGTGTTGCTAGTCACCCATAGAAGGCTACACAAATCGCAGCCAGCGCATATTGTGAATCAATGACTACTGTAATATTAAAGGTGCCAAAGTATTTGCTTTATTTTTTTATATTTAATAAAGATTAAAACATTTTTATGTACTTACATTATTATTGCTTAACTCGTTTGATTGCATTTATTTTTGAATTGTTTTTATAGCTCATACATAAATTATTTATATTCCATTTATAACCTATTTTAGATCATACATATTATAGATCATATAGAAATTATTAATATTCGTTTTATAACCTTTTTAAATGTGCTGTTACACGTTTTGAGTTTTTAAAGGAATCGCGAGTAGTTTGCATTTTAGATTCATGTTTCTTGAATTTGTTGCCTTTTCAAAAACTTTGAAACAAGACCATGCCAACATTTTATGGACTCAAACATTTTAAAGAACAACCCCAATAAACATATTGAATTTTGAGAATTTACCTAAATAAGCCGCTTTTTTAACGTAGAGCCGCTCTTTATGTCTTGGAGCCGAACCAAACCTAGATGGTTTTTTATTTTACAGTTTTTAGGCAGCGAGGAAAGTATTCTGGAATATCAGCCTGATCCCCCGCAGGGACTGGCACTGGTTGAGGCACGGGACGAATCTGCAGGGCCTGTGGCTGGAGCAGCGCAAACTAGGCCTAGTGCCGGGGTGGATCTTATTCGAAGCCGCGACTTTGTAGTAGACTTTCCGCGAGTATTTGTCCTCGACAGCGGTTGTGTTGTGGGAGCCCGCGAAATGCTGTTCCCGCGTCGGATACCCGAGCGATCTCAGAGCTCCCTATCGCTTAGACAAGCTCGTGATTGGGTGAGCCTGATGAGCAACAAGCTCGAGGAGCAACAGGGACTGCGCCGCCTGCGCAAGGATGAAATGCAGCAGGTAATAAAGTGAAAAATGATTTGATTATCGACGAGATATGTAATCAAATACTGTCTCCATTAAGCAACTTCTTAGTGCGCAAGAGTCGGCTCGCCACCGGCGATCGCGATCAGCGGATGGGCGCTACTCAACTGGATGCTTTGGGGGTCGCCAACGCCAGCCCTCTGTGCCGGTATCTAGCCTAGGTCAGCCGCAGCTCCATAGCGAAGTCGCCCAGATGCAGCGCTCGAACTCGTCGCAGGCCTTGCAGCACCTGACAGACGCCGCCCATGCCCAGTCCCGGCAACGGCAGCGTGAAAGTTTCGACTTTGCCAGGACACGGAGACGATTCATGAGGCGTGAGAGCGACGAAATATCCTTGCGCTCACTTCCCAGGCGAGGAGGAGCCTCTGCGGCACATCGGGAGAGGGAGTCAGATGACAGCGTACAAACTGACCAAATTACCATTCAGGTAAATGGGAAAGGTGTGGACCTTAACTAGTGATTAAAGTGCAAACGCTTAATTGATGAACCAACTGTATTAAATGAAATGTATTTTATTTTAGTGACTTTTAAAAAATTGTATTAGAAAATGTTTACTTTTTCGGTGCATATATGAAATGGCATATCTCGTTGAACTTCTAATAAAATTCCGAATTTAAATGGAAAAATAGAACAATCTTTCGGGAAATTATCGTCAGCTGACCATTTTACACTGGCCTTAATAAAAAAATATGTTAAATGTATAATAAAAAATGTATTTAAAATAATGCCGGTTCTCTTAGTCTTCGATTGGCGACGTCTGTGCCTTAGGTATTGTATAGAAATGCAGAAAATGGTTTGATCCCCGCCAACTGATATCTTGCTGCACCTTGAGGTGACCAGGGCAGACAGCCAGGCAGCACAGTGAGAGTGGATACAAATTTTGATCCCACCGAAGGCGAGGAGCAAAAGCAAGAGAAATAGAGTGCAAGTTATGAGGAAGCCGATCGGTTGAAGTTGCCGCGGCCAGGGACAGCTAATAAGAATTCATCATGTGCCGCACAAGTAAGCTGCAGGGGCAGCATTCTGCCAAGGAAGGCAGGGCCAGGCGTTGGCTGCACGCGCTGTAATTGCAACGCAACAGGAGGGCCGCTAAAGCCTGGACCAGGAGCATATTCAGAGATTCACTGGGCTTAGACCCACTCGATGTTTATAAACTGAAAGTCTGTAATCACGTTTGGGCTTGCACCAGTGGTTTGCATGGCTTTCCTTCCCAACTGTTGCAGTTTTATCACCAGACGGGCTTCGCTTCTCGGACTTCCCTCATCTTCATAGTCATGCTTCCCTGGTTTCAAGATCGCGATCGATGACAGCACGTACGAGCCTGGCTCCCTCTTCCGAGATTGGAGGCACGGCCGCGTTGTGTTTTTTCTGAGCTTTGGGCAAGAGGGGCGTGCTCGTGGTGGGCGTTGCACTAAGCATTCATGATAAAATTATTATATTGTTGTAGGGCGGCCGCAGGGAGGGTAAAATAAAAAATATAACGGACAGCGAGTTTTTCTTCCAGTAGGTATTTACGTACCGCAGCCCCTTTGCACGAGGGAGGGAGTTGTTAGGACGCAGCACATAAAAAATTTAAAATGTAAAATATGTAAGATTTAAATAATGTTGAAGAAGAAGAACTGTGGTCGTTAGTGTTAAGCGTGCCGATTTGTAATCCTTACTGCATGAATGTCAGTTACCGATCAAAATCGCTTATGTCTTTCGTCCAGAATATTTTTCCTGGTCTGGCTGCAGGTCATTAATAAATGGGCGCACGACACAAGTAATGCACCGTGCTAATGTGGCTAGTAGGTGGAAATGCCATTGAGGCGAAACCAATTTTGCAGCCGGCAGATGTGGCTTCGATATTCTCCTTTATCTCGTTTATGGCTCAAACTTAGGCCAGTCCACAATGCGATCACCGGGGCCGCCGCTGATCTGCTGTAAATGACTAACACAATGGAAATCATCATAGCCGCTACAGCTATTGACGATCCTCCTTATGGTCCCCGAATCCTGCCAGATTTCGCTCTCCCAATCGGAACTAATTGGGGAAACAATGATATCGTTCCCATATACCCTCCCACGATGTGTGAAGTTAAATCCAATCACAGAACCAAGGCCGTTTAAGGATTAAGTAAGTCTTTGGGCTGCAGAAAGAAAGAGACGCTATGAACAATGTTATTTTAATATTTTAATTTTTTTCACCATTCATTAGCCAAAGGGTGACAAAAAAAACGCCACTGGGATGTTGCGACAAAATGGAGAGTTTTCCTGACTGCCTTCCATGTTTGTTTATCATCCCTGAATTTCCCTGTTGCTCACGGCACCCGATTTAAAAATGGCAAAAATAGTAAAGTCCCCGTTTTCAAAATTTTCCTAATCTCGATTTGGTGTTGCCATAAACTTAGATTCCACAACTATTTCCTCTTTCGGGGGATCAGCCCAGACCCACAGACCAGCTGACTTGGAAGTCTGCCTGTGCTAGCCTAAGGAAGGATTCATTCCGGTCCTTGTCTCATGAATATGTTACTTGTTGGTGCGAGTGATTCATTGGCAGGATATCACTTGGGGCGGTCTTTTTCAGAGCCGTTTTCTGTGCGTTGGGCCTGTGGATGGAGATTGCGACCATGTCGATTGATCGCTGATATAAAAACAACTTGGCAAGCATTGCGTTGATTTGTCGGCTTAACTACAAAGACAAAACTAACGGCAATTCAGCTAAGCCTTTTCGACTCTTTAAAGCCTTGTATACGATCTTTGCGCTCTTAAATGTATACACCGATTAAGCTCATGCGCTTCTATGTGCTGCTGGACATCCTTCAATATAGTCACAGTAAATGTTTCAAATTTTCTGTGAGTTTCCAAAAGCTAACCAGTTCATTCACAAGAACACAAATCGTTTAAGCTGATCACAAAGTTAATCCATAAATTGTCGCAAAATCAAAATCCATCAAAATATTTTCAAGACCTTCCTAGGTCCTCCCTGCCGAGCACTCTAAAATTCTTCCGAAGTCAGGGCAAGTATATAAATCCGAATATCCGATTATATAGATCAGCGCGATCAACGGACAAAAACAAGCTGGCGAAAAACGACAAGAAAACGGCATGTTGTCAAACGTTGAGTTAGCTCAGCCGCAGGCCAAGATTATGTTGGAACTTTTGCACCTGAATTCGATGAGACCGCAGAGATGAAAAAGAAAAGAATGCGGAGCGAGTCAAGGGAACAAGACCTGTGCTGAAGGCAACGTGGGCGTGGCTGCATTTTGATTGAAATCAAACACAAAAGCAGATTACAATTTATTTATTTGGCCGAGCGTGTGGGAAAAGAAGAGGGTAAGGAGCGACCGAAAGCCTTAGGAAATTCTGAGTTCGTGAGTTGCGCGTGTGCAGCGGATTATCCTTGTACACTTGTTACACATCCTCGCAGGAGACCGCCGAAGCGGTAAAGGCAGCGACAAAAGCAACAGCATTTAAAGGGGACCAAGTTCAAGAGCCGTAGGAGGGTGAGCAGATGAACTCATCATACAGATTCAGACGACCAAAAAGCCGACGGAGACCGGCACTGATCCCGATCGTCTGCCTTGGACCCGAATGAATGCGGATTAGTTGCCCGATAGGGTGCTAAGACGAGTAAACGCCTACATGGCCAGAAGTCAGGTTGGCCCAGAAAGGATTTGCTTTTGCACTGACACAATTTCTTGCGCATGCGGAGTCAGAAAACCTGCTAAGATCAATATCTCTCTTTTATACTTGAACCCATAAGGCATTTGGCATGGTTTTGAAAATATTTATTAGTTTATATTGGATTTTCAGCTTAGGCTTATTTCCATGCGCAATCTTGGATGCGAATCTGCTATAGAAAATCCAGAGAAAAGGAGGTCCCACTCCAACGACTTCTTCGTATCACCTACTTGGGCGAAACAAATTCCACTTGGTCATGGGGAATTATTCTTTACCGTTTCATTACCAGTTTTCTTTTGGTCAAATGATCAATGGTGAGCCACCCAATCCAGAAGAGAATTTTACAGGGATTTAAAAAGGAAACAGTTAATTGCTTTGGCCTAAAAGCAATAACTTTTTTTTGGGGTATTGCACATACTCGTTTGTCCACAGATAAATTAGCTTTCCTCAGGAAGGAAATGCCTCCAACTTCACGACGTTTTGCCAGGATAGTTGCAATACTAATTGATGGGAAAAAGAAGTATGGGATATTTAACCCTCAACATTCAATTCAAGCGTGAGCTCGGACACACCAAGCGTTTATAACCGCCGAGAGCAAACATCCACCGAGCATTTCGAAATATGCGTGAAAATAATCCGCTGAGCAAGCTGCAGCTCGCTCCCGTCAACTCGTCCTGTTCTGACACGTGAACGCACGGCCTCCATGGAACTTCCGTTGGCGTTGCCGCGCTGCATGGCCAGGATCAGCGCATGGCAGCTGCTAGGGTGAGAATGGCAGCAAAAAAAGTGTCAAAAAATGTTTCATTTTAGATTTGTTGAAAAATAATGTTCCCGTCTTTGTCCTTTTTCCGTGATTTCTGCACGCTTCACGCCAATTTGCGCGCCTATCAGCTAGCAGTTGGCAGCGATGGTGGTGCTGCTGTTCCACACATCAAACAACATCCCCTGCCCCGCTTGTTGGCCTGGATGCTTTTTCAGTTTTCCGATGGCGTTTTCTACATCCCTTCAAATACTGTTTTCATTCGCCCTTTTCTTCCTGCCAAGGGAATCACTTTCAATGGCGCGAAATATAATTCATTTAAATGATTGGGTTGTTTGTATAGACTGCATATGCAGTGAAAAGAGGGGGTTGCAGCTCTGCCATCCGTGGAAATTTCTTTTTCTACACATTCAGGGAGTTTTCTTTTTCCCGGTATTTTTCCTAAATCTGTGAGTAAGTCGTTCCTTATTAAACACAATATTTTGCGAATAAATTGGCTGTTGCTAGACTTTAACCTTTGCTTAAGATTCAGATTAAGCTTTGCATGTACAAGCACCTTCTCAAATAGTAGAAAATACCAAAAATTAGAATAATAAGAAACGCTCGCCTCGCCATTTACCAATGGAAAAGCAGGTGAAGAAAACTGTAAGCGAAACAACTCGAAAGTGTTCAAGTCAGTCTCGACGAGACCACAATACGGCTAAAGTTACAATTACAAATCCCAGTTGGCGGCCGGCGAAAGATCAAAGCAAGAAAACAGCCGAGCTAGTCAGAGAATAACAGAAAATAACTTTGCCAGCGTTCAAATTAACAATGGTAATAAAGATAAAATAATAAAATATGTACAGAAATGGCACATACACACACCAGCCGCAAGATGTATCGCAAAACATTTCCATCTTAGTCTCCAGCTCACAAACTAATCCGACTTCATCGGCAACTTTCCCAAGCTATGCGAGTATGCAAATATATCAGAGTCGACTGGCTAGTTACCAGATGAATGCTGCAGCCGAAAGTTCCGTGACTCATCCGCCCTGGTGGCCGCTTCCTCGAGCAGGTACGACACCAAAGTTACGGTTTGATCACAAGTTGAGCGTAAAATATGCTAAAGATCATCGGGTGTCAGTGACTGTGTGTGCCGGTAAATCAGCGTAAAATGATCAAAGAATCTTCGCGCGCTATGCCAAGCCTGCCTCGTGCCCTCTCTACTCTACTCCACCCGACCCCCCCATCTCCTGGGTCAGGACTTAGTCGTCTTCTGCAATTGAACACGGCACGTATACTAACTACGTGCGCGCATTTTGTAAAATAACATTCAATTTGTGCAACCTGATCAAGCCATTGCAGCAGGACCAGATTATTGATCGCCCTTCGATGATCATCCAAAAGCCTTCCTTAATAAATAATCAATATACCCCATAGTAATCACATTTTTGCGATTCACATTTTCAAATTCGTCGACTGACGTTTGAGCATATTTTTACGCTTGCTTAAAACGGCGACTGCCGACCTCAAAGAAGATAGCCGACGGCTCCACCGTTCCCACCCCGCTGCGACCTTTCTTCCAACTGCCGCCATCGGAGATGGAAATTACACGTAGCAAGCCCCTCTGATGATTTCTGCAATTGCTGGCCAACATCGGCGGCAATAACAACAATTTGCTCTCTAGACGGTGCAGACAGCCTGGCTGCTGCTGCCTCATCGATGGTGCAATTGGCCCGACTCGCCATCGGTATCGAAATCAACTCGCAGCTGCATTGCCATTACTCAGGCGATCTTCGAGGCTCCTCCCGGTCTGGGGGTTCCTTATTGAATTATAATGTTATTTAGTTGCGGCTGCCGCTTCTACATCTACGTCATCGATGGTGGATTCTAGTCTTAAGCGTCGCCCCTGGCTCAAAAAGTGCGATGCGGTGGCTTTTAGTAGTATATAAAGACATTGTAAGATATTCTAGAAAGCTAATAGGAACTCTTTTAAAGGAGGTAACAAGGTTTTCAATCCTACTGCTGATCATGATTAACCTGTCAACAATGGACTTATTTAAATAAGCAATGTCGCACCACCTGCAAAGTCAAGAATATTGCGGGTTGATTTAAAGCTCACACGCGCAACTCAAACACGGCTTATCAAATTTTTGGAGCGAATCGATCAAAAATTCATTCGTAATTGCCCGGTTGCATGAGGAAACCCTTTCGGGGTGGACTTACCGCATCAAAATGTTGTTCGAAGCCCTTTATACCACAGGGCGCTCAGAATCCACACAGACACGCTCTAAATTTGCGTTACGTAACGGAATTTAAAGCGTTTCTTATCAGATTGGTTTTAATGTTTTATCAACGCTTGGTGCTTACCGCTCCCATGAACATGAGCATAAATGGTTGTTGTTGCTCCTTGCCTGGGCATTTAATACGATAGTAATTTTTAATGAATAAACGATAAATAATTTTTGGCGTGCGGTTGGTAATTGTGTGTGAAAAATAAGCGAACAATTTCCAAACGTCATCACTTGGTGCTTTTAATTGACGGCTGTTTTGCTGCTCACTGAAACACATTTATCGGTTTCATTTTCGATTGGTTACAAGTATTTTGGCAATCACAGCCTTGGTTAGAGATGGTTAATAATGATTTAGTAATGAGATATAACTCCCAGACCATAAAGATGCCAGTCCAACTTGTCTGATAAGCGAGTCAAACTGAGTCCGTGCAATATCATTCGCGAAGCTGATTTTGACCATCAATCATTGGAGTGGATTCAGCTACCGGAGGTACGCCTTTAGTCATGTTGCCCACACAGGAAGTCTGAAAGTAACTGCTCTTCTGTATCGAAAACGCATAAATCATTGGTCTTTTTTTCTGTCGGGAGTACCTTTCAACAGTCTGGTCAATTGTATCTTAGCTCTCGGCTGGCCACACAAATTAAATTTGTATAAAAATAGCCATGTTGGTGGGCCTAGAATCTAGCCCAGAATAGGAGACGGGGCAGAACAAACGAAGACGCAGGCTACTGTATGGAGTGGGATCGACAAAGTGGAAACAGGCAGGAAAGACGTCCCCAGGACGAGATGTGCGATCAATTATGATTGTCACAGTTGACACACATTATCGCCCTTGTAAAAGTCCGAACCTGTTCTCGTCGTAGGACCTTCCAGATCCTCGAACTGGCGATGTTCGACTATAGGAGCTAATTGATGTTTTCATTTGGGCACTCTGACCGCCAGGGAACGTTTTCATTCTAGGTGGTAAGTGCGACGCCCGCTGAGCACACATAATTGGGAGCAGCGGGAAGGTCCTGAAGAAAGACACCGATCGTCGAGGTCCGTCCTAACTACAGCTGTACCTACCAGCAACACCACCCAAGATCCCGATCGTCCGTAACTAGTGCATGGGGAGAAGCCTGATATAAGTATGAGTCCTGCCCTCCCTCGCTGTCATATTGTCAATGGCTTTGTTCATTTCTGTGTGCACTTGGCTGCCTTTTCGGGTCCTATCATCTTCGGACAGGCCCACATTTGGCGGCATCTTGAAAGTCACGATTCAGTGACGTTGGTGGTCGCCCGATTCCACTGCTCATACTTTGCGCATCTACCTTGTCAATTACTCTATTTTGCTGCGATGTGTGTGGTGTGTCCCAAACCATTCACCAATCCTTAATTATTTTTGTATTATCAAATCCGCAGTACGTGTTTGCCGTTTTTGTCTCTAATTGTTTAATGGTCAGATCATGAGCCAGTTTTTGTTTGAATATACCTAAAGAGCGCCCTCATCCAGATCCCGGTCTTCATCCAAGCTACAGAGATTTGAAGACGATGGTTGTTAATGTACACTTTGACAATTTAAAGAAACGTTTCTAAACTATTTTGAGGGATTACTCGGATGGGCTTGTTAACCTGTTAGGTTGCCACAGGAACATGACAAAAACTGGTAATGTGTGTGTGGTCTAGAAATATTATTAGTTTAATGGAGTGTAAGCGGCTTGAGTATATTGTGCGAATTTATATGATTGGATATAACATGCATTCAGAAATAATTGAATTCACCGTACAACTACATTTTACAAATTAAACTCAACGTTTAAGGATTATATAAAAAAAACGAACTTGGAAACATTGAAAAGGTAAAGAATTGAATTAGAGAGATATCATTATGTTTAACGAGCTAATAAAGCTATTCGTACTTGTATTTTTTTCTGGGTGTTCAGGAACGCAATGCTCAAATTTTTTTTGATTTTTTAATTATATAGGTATATTTTAGTTCTCACAAATAAAACTAATCGTTGGTTTTTATTTAAATGTTTACTTTTATTATTTTGATAATCGCTCCTTAACCTAAAACTAACATTAAAATACTAATTTAAATATTTTTAAACAGTCTTAGAGGTGTTAAATGTAGGTCTATACGAGTAGCAACATTAAAGTACTGTTAAAGTTTTCAAACGATCCAAAGGAGTAGGAACAAGCAGAGATCGTCTCAAAATCCAAAGTATGGATAGGTTGGTGCAGTGGTCATCATTGAGCTCTTCTGATCAACCTGATGATGGTAGCCGCTGATGTGGTTGCCTGCGGCAGCAGCGGGAGGGAAAAAGGAACCCGCAAAGTTGTAGCTGTCCCACGTGGAGGGGTGGTGAGAGCCCGAAGCGGCGGCTGATGCAAACTGGGATCTCAGCTGCTCCGCGGATGTTGCAGGAGTCTGCGGCATGGAATAGGCAGCCGATGGGTAAGTAGCATTGCTTGATCCCACGCCGTAAGTGGAGGTCATAAACTCGCTTCCAGTTCCTGGCTGCTGCGCTTGCGTCTGTACGGGACTGTGTGCGGCAGAGCTGGTACCGGAGGTGCTGCTGGCGGGGGACATGGATGCAACCGATCCACCATAGGCAGCATGATTTTCATAGGCTACGGATGATGGCCAGTTCTGTGAACCGTACAGGCTCATGCCCATGTTTGGAGCAGGGGCGGCACTAGTGGTGGGAGTTGCGCCATAGGAAGTAGATGTGGGGGCAAAGCTAGACACCTGCTGGGTGTTCAGTTGCTTGCGCAGACGGGCACGGCGATTGGAGAACCAAACTTGGACACGGGCCTCGGTCAATCCCGTGCTCTGGGCCAACTCCTCCCGGGTGTAGACATCCGGGTACTGTGTACGGGCAAAAATGCGCTCCAGGGCGTCGATCTGGTCGTTGGAGAATGTGGTCCTGGAACGCCTTTGCTTCCTTTTTAGCTGCACACTGGGCTCGGCATCGTCCTCGCTCTCATCCTCGCTTCCCGCAGAACCAGCACCTCCGCCGAGTATGCCGTCGATGCTATGGGAGGTCCCCGATCCGGAGGATCCTCGCAGAAGACGCGAAATAGAGCTCACCGACGGAGCATTTTGCTTGTCGCAGACTCCAGCTTCAATTAGCTTGGCGCGGATTTCCCAACTAAAAATACCGGGCTGCGACTGTTTAAGTTCCTCGATTCTGGACTCAATGTCTGGCGTGGCTACTCGGGGCTTGCTGCCACCGATCACTCCGGGCCGAATGGAGCCAGTCTCCTGGAAGCGGTTAAGAATCTTTGAGACGCAGCCATGAGAGACGCGCAGCTGGCGGGAGATGACACAGGGACGAACCCCAGCGGCTGCCATCTCCACGATTTGGCGACGGATGTGATTGGGCAACGGACGACCGTTGATGAAGACGCCGCCCAACTGGTTGACACGACCTTGTCCTAGAAAAATGAAAGAAACAGGCATGAGTACATTTGCAAGTCAACATTTGTTCGTAAGTACGTCCATGGAAGTCTGATCCTATTACAATATCTTAAGTACGTTAGTTGTGTGGTCTTGTTTTCGGAACGATCTTTTAATTTACTTTTTTCCTTGCTCCATTGAGCGGAAGCAAGTAATCTAGTTAGACGGCATTGACCACTTCAATTGCTAACGAACTGAACTGTACTAATCAGGATAAGCCGCAGGATCAATTGGCACGATCTTTTGTTGAAGATTGGCACAAACGATACCATAGCCATTTGTAGACATAACAAAACGCAAATTGGTCATTTGCGTAGGCCTTTTTAAGAAAATAGTAAGCCTCTTGCAGACGAATGGTATGCGGTGGTGGGGAAAAATACCAATCTCGCCAGGGGACGAGGCTGCGCACATAGCTGCATCTCGGGCCGGCTTTTGCAATCAAATCAAACTAATAATCCATAAGAGCAGCAGATGCCCAGCTGCGCCGGCTAATACAAGTGTGTGTATATGAAAAGGCGGCCCCAAAACAGCCGCAAAGAGAAATGAAAGCCCGGTCCCTGTGCAGGGTCTGATGTTTGGGGCGCTGACGTTACTGAGCTACGTGATACACAAGACCCCGAGCTCCAACACAGACATTGAGTCGATTCAAGATCAAAGCCCAGCGACACGAAGCCGCCGTGGCATGAGTCGAGACATGAGCTGGCAAGACGGTCGCGCCAAAAAGTCTGCAAAGTCCGCACCTTAAGCTGGGGTTCGAAGCGGCTGGCTTTTCTCTGGGTCTGAGTATGGCCATTGGGTCTGGCCTGTCCGGGCTAGTTGCCGATTACAATCAATAAGTCAAAAAGCTGATCATGCTGCCGAACGGGTAATGATCCCTCGTTTGAAAACAGCGGGCGAAAGCGCTGCCCCAAATGATGATCCAGCACTTTTCTGCGTCTGAATCTGGCGTTTTGTACCAGTAATTGTGGTAATTGGTAATGGTCGTTGTGATCTGCTATCTATCTGTCGGTGCTTACCTTGAAAGGGATATCCGGCAAAGTAGGGTGTCATGTTGAGAGCCGAAACAGCCATTTCCTTGCGGTAATCCTTTTGAGAGTTATTCGGAGTTTTGTCAACACTTTTACTTCTACGTTTCAGATTAATCTTCGCGAGGCCCGACTGTTAGGAATGCTAGATTATTCTCGGAGTGTGTATCTGCTGTTGCGAGTGCGCAGTGAATGATGATGCTGCTCGGTTGCTTGACAGCTCGAAACTGATTTTGAAACGGTCAGCCGCAAGACTAAAACGAATCCGTGAGATTCTCAGAGCCAAGAAACTAGTTTTGTTCAGTGAAGAAGCAGTGCGGGCGAGGGTGGAATTGCAGGCCGGCAGCCAGGCGATGCAAGAGCGAGAGGCTGCGATCGGTACCGGTGGTTAGAGCGGATCAGCTGCTCAGCCTGGCCGTGAGAGCGAGACCAGTGCCGTCGAACCAGAAACGAGAGAGACTCCATGGCATGACTGTAATTTCTTTAGCTCCGCCTCCATTAAACCGAACTGAATTCGGTTTAGTATCCCTCCCTGACGGATGTGAGATTTAGAAAATTTCGAGTGGGCTCAGTCTGTGGTACTCCATTATGATTGTTTATTTAATATGCGCTTGATTTGAAGTTATGCTTTGGGACGAAAATCATAGGCTTTAGCTGCTTTCATAGGTGAGCTGCCCTGCTGGCAAGCTGATTGCGGATATCCTAATTAAATTGTGAGCACTATTTACAGCGCCGCCACATACAAACTGTTTTGCTGAAACTGTATATTTGCTGCGATGCAAAAACAAATTTCCATTACAGTTCCCGTAGAAAAACCTTGAATGAATCGGCAAATAAATTTCTAAGACCTCAACAGACGGTCTATGAAACGCATTTAACTTGCATTTTATTTTGTCTGAAAGCCGCCCTCGCCAAACCAATGGCCTTGGGTAAATGGAGAAAGGCGTGGGGCTGAGATACGCGTGTCTGGCAAAGTCTGTGGCAGGATTTCACTTTTCAAACAAGTGAACGCGATTGATTATATAGTTGTTTTCAATTGGAATTCCAATTTAAAGACAGTCATATTTAGACTCTAATGGCTTAACTCGGTGAAAGGCTTCATTAAAGGTTTATTCCGAAGTTGTGATTCAATTACTGCCTCTACTTAACAGGCACTGTGTGCAAAAGCTAATTAGAAGAGCCCCATCTGCAAAACAACTCTTAAAATGTATATTCATAAAGACAAAAAGAGAATGGGAACGGCCCTTTAATGTGTGGTGCTGAGTGGGAAGCTGGGTAAAACATTTTCGCACAGGTAAAAAGGAAGAGGAAATGTAAACTCCATTTCCGAGTGCATGACTATCGGTTAATTTTTGAACCAAGCATATGAGCTGGCGGTCAATATCAAAGGCGTTTTGACCATGTTGCGTATACGCCGCGTGCGCGAGCATTGAAATTATGCGGCATCATATCCAAGGCAAGGCTGTGTACGCGAACAATGCAGAAAAAGTTTGTGGCCCCTGGTTTTGGAGCAGGCAATTGTCGAGATACTCGTCCAGCGGCAAAAATTGTATCTGTGAGATACTTTTGGCGTGGGTGCGACGGTGAGTATGTGCTATTTGGCAATAATTGTTGGTCTATTGTTTGGCTGGCCGTTACGCTCTGTGTGGCTCCGCCGCAAGGCAATCGCTCAAATCATTTGACAACTGAAACTGCTACTGTGCGATTGGCAAAGTCTTCGATGCCGACACTGCCTTAGATGCAGATTCCGATATGGATTGTACGTCAGTGCGAATGATGAATCTAAATCTATTGAGCATTCAAATGGCAAGTGTTTGGCCTCTGTTTCAGCTCCGTTCCGTCTCCGTTGACGGGGACAAAATTTTGTAAATAAGAACTTATGTGGTAGATACAAACGCAGAACCGACGCCAAATAAGAAAATTCTTTTCACCCCTTGACTGCGGCATTTTTATTGGTTTCTTGAAACATTTCTCTAAGCCATTGCTCAACATTGCCCAAAGGCAATGTATTCGCCTGGGAGTCGAACTGTGCATTGCGGGGCTTAGCCGAAGTTGGAAAACTCATTTGTGAACCGGCGGGCGAAGTTCTGACTGCAAGCGAAGGAATTGACTTGAGTGATGGCTTTAAAATGCTTGGGAATTCAATTTCATTTCTCAAGCGGAGGCCTGTGACAGGCAACTCCAATAAAGCTTTCCCATATTAATACTGCTACAAAAGAACTGCACACTTTTTCATAAACGCCTTTTACTAGTGTATAATGAAGAGCTCTTCAAAGTACTGGGCTAATGATTTTCTAAGCGCGTTCAATAAATACGTCTGAAAAATAACCACTAACACACAAATGTCAGCTTAACACACAGTCACCTCAGGCAACAACAACATCTGGCACAGAAACAAAAAGCGCGAAGCGGTGGAATAAATAAACTAAATTAAAACTCAGCCACATCTGTTTACACACCAAATGTTACCGCAAAGGGGCGGCTTGGCGCACAAAGCCTCCAACTGACTCCAAACTGAAATCCCGAACGACCAGAACCGGGAGATGATTAATTAAGGGGGCTACTTGGAGGAGGATCGGAAGAACAGCTCGGGCAGTTGGATGGCAAGGTGAGAAGAGTAATATGTACAAATATATCACTCCTTCGGAACGGTTAAAAACGAATTAATAATGTGTGATCGGAGACCTGCCCACAAGCGGAGTGCCATTTGGTGGACTCGAGAAGACAAACGACTAATTGCGGAGATTGCCCGAAGGATGTGGCAGCCAATCAGAAGGGATGTGCGGGCGGACACACGCACCTCCGGGATGACACGGCAAAGGATGTCTTAGACCCAGGACCCAAGGACCGCTTGACTTCGGTTGGCGGCACAAAGAATGCCATTATGTGCATGATCTGTGGTTTCCCTTTCGGTCCGCGCGGCTCCGTTTGCGGCGCTTTGTCGGCGAAAGTGTGAACTGAGTAGGGGAGTGGAGTGAGCTGAGTTAGGGGAGGACACCCAAACCGCTGAGCTGGACCACCACCATCAATGTGTGAATTTTAACAGCCCGCGTCGGCGTTTCATCGTAAATAATGCGTTTGAAATTCGGTCACAGTCGTTGAAATGTACGGATTCTTTGAAACCCAAGAATGCAGCGAAAGAAACGATGATAGAGATGAAGATAGAATCCACCTTAATTGCCACGGCAAAGCGCCCCTGGTTATCGCATTGCTGTTAATTTCAGCTCGATCCTTGATTATCACTCCGTTCGTCCTCTTATAAGGATTCTTTGACGAAGTTTCTTTACGTCCATTTGAACGTGTATGGCGTCAAGCCATAAAATTCGTTTAACACCTGCATAGCCGCGAGAGGTGTGTTGTCAATGATTATACTTATCTGTCTGATACAAATCGGTCGTCATGATCTACCAATTCTTGTGGTGGGAGACCGTTTCGGAACAAATGCATTTTCAATCCAAATCAATTCCAGGTCTCTTCAGCCGTAGCTGCGTGTCCGGGTGGAAAATAATTCATTTTTTATCACTCCACGTTTATAACTAATTTGACATTGAAATATAAGCATGCCTCTATCCAGATACCACAAGAAAGAAATCCCCCAAGATTGTACACCAAATAATCACAACACGCAATCAATCCTTTGACGATGACACAGATGACGAGCTGAGCTATACTTATGAGCTGCATCCAGAAAACATAAATAATCAAGAAAGGCAAGAATTTCTCTTTTCCATGCCACTGCTTTCCCGCCTTGATTTATTTACCATAGAAAATATAAATGCATTTGAAATGCATTTTAGTTATGCGCTGAGCCAGCCACCAATTTTCGATTTTAACGTCTTCAGTTCTATGTGAGAATCAAATATAAATAATTCTCCAGAGGCTTACAGAGCTGCACTGGATGCTACGATTCGTGCTTACAGTTCTACCTTTAATTAAAAACGCATTTCTTGTATTTCGTTTGGAGTCTTCAGTTCCAGTTGCATCTCAAAATCGATTTGATACAATTTCAATTTTGTTGATTTTTCCGAAAGTGACAATTGGCCTGCGTGATTTTCAATTATTTGCAGCTGAATCGATTCGACAGTCGGCACATGTCAAAGGGGGATAGCTGCCTCCAAATCTCCGAGACCATAATTGTGGCATCAAGTTCAATTCCCGTTAAGCCGAGTGTAATGTCCCGTGCCGAGCTTTCCAGGTCGAATTGCAGCGGCTTTGTGCGGAAGTTTTCTTTTCGGGGAGTGTGGAGAATTGAGCTGCATGTTATCTTCCGTTGATTTAATTAGATTTCGATTTGTTGCGCCATTTTCGCATTTAATTGATGTTAAGTTCCTGGAAGCCAAGGTTTTATTGAACAGGTTTTGCAGATGCCGCCGTCCAGATAAGCCAACGGTTATATTGTTCGAAATCGTGATAAATGTTGCTTTTATATTAGAAAAGTATTTCTGTAAGAGCCCCTTTTCTTTAAAAAGGTATTCGTCAAATAATAAATGTGCTTATTTTCGTTAAAGCCATACGATTGCCTCTTTAAAGTCTCTATTAAAACTCTATTCAGTTTTAAAATGTTGGAAATATGTAGTTTACTGCTTTTAGTAGGCGCCCAAATCAATTCGCAATAAGCGTCATAAGGTCGATTAACACATTAGGTATCTTCATCTTCATTATCATTATTATGGCTTTATGGTAATTTCTCTCGCTCATATAAAACCTACAAAATAGTCGTATCTCTATGTAACATTTGAAAGACTAATTTTATTAGCATAATTTGGCAACACCTTTTCTGGCTATTACGGCGACGCCTGCAACCCTATGGAGATATGCGTATCTTCCGGATTGCCGGTAGACACTCGCATCACTGTTTGTGCGTTTAGGGCAGAAAGCGCTGCTAAAGCGATTGGCGACGCCAGCGCAGGATATAGGCAGCCAGAAGTCGACTGAGTTGGCGTGTCAAATCGATCATTGGCACAGTTTGACAAGTCTATTCGGCTGGACAAGTCCGTAGGCAAGGAAACAAAACTAGGACCGGACAAAGCCATGTCGCAGCGACCACCGGCAGTTTCGGTCTGGCCAAGTCCAGACGCAGAGTCGCCCGGTGGACAGAGACGGAGCGTAACACTTACGATTTGTAATGGCCCCTAATCATGCGACAAAAAGTGGAAGATCCCCGTGTACGAGCAGGACCTACCGCCGTTAACAGGTAGTCGCGTTAGTTGATGCACCACCAGCAGCATGGCAGTTTGCGGTTCGGGTGTTAATGGTTTGTTAGTATGCGCAGGTGTCCTTGCTTGCTCACGTCCTTGAGCGTCATAGTCACAGGTTCGCCCACGCAGCTCCCCGTCAGACACACCGCAATTATGACGCCTGTGGTCGTTGAGTTTGCGGTAATTTAGTTATCTTTCAGGACTTCATGCGATTTTCGCCGGAAATTGACAGTCGGCGGTCGAAGCTACAGATCTTTGATTTACCATGCACTGTTTAAAAACACATTCGGCAGCCTATAAGTCAGCTTTAGTGCCAATGCTAAGCGATAAACACCCAGACAATACTATACTCTCGGCCCATAAATTTACGAAAACCTGCCCAGTCCTGCTCCGTCGATTGGCAGTTGCATGTTTAGCAAATTACTCAACAGCTGGTGCGGGGACTTCGTCGGGGTCAGCGAGCCATTAAATAAATTATAACGAACTGCTCGCCGAAGAACGCCCTCAGCCTTTGGACGCTAAGCGGAATGGACATTGCCGCAAACAAATTGCTCCCTGCCAAGAGCTCGCCCTCAATGTGGGAGACGACACGCAGTCTGCAGTTTCCGCGCAGCGTTGGGATTGGGGCAGGGCCAGAAGATCCCAGTCCGGATAGTAGAGAGGAGGATTCATGTGTCAGCAGTTTGCTTGGAGCAAATGCCGCTGGAGGTTTTCCCTTCGGGTGAGATTTTAATTTATGTATGTATGCAAAAAATAGGCAGAATGCACCGGATGAAATTAAGCCGCGCAATCAAAAATACATTTACCAATAGATGGGTATTCTTGCTATTCTAGCCATAGTGTGGGAAAATATTTTCAGAGGGAAATACTATGAATCGGTGAGGGCACTTTGAATTTTGCGTGAGCAGTTAACGAACAAACACAAAATAAGTGAAATGAGTTACGGATTTGCAATCGCTTAAGTTGAGTGGCAATCTGAGCCGGCCCCAAAGCTCAGTCATATAAACAAATGAACATATGTAAAATCCATGCTCGACAGCGACCACGACAACTTGGGCTGACGCTGATGCTGATGTTTTTTTACGACTTGACACAGAGTTTCCGAGGACAGATGAGGATGAGGATGAGCATGGGTCTGCCAAGTCTGCGAAGCCTCCAGTGACTGGACAAAGTGGCCGACAAAAGTCGGTTTGAGATCCGTGCGCTTCAAGCCTCGAGTTCGGCGGGCTGCTGGCTGAAATGGCTTTGAAGCGCACATTTGCCAAAGTGATCGTAAAAATGCCAGGCCAAATACCTTGAGCACGTCAAGCGCGGCAATTAAAATTGAACTTTTATGTTACAATGACATATAGCCCAGTCGCAGTCCCGAGTTGGCCCACGTTGGAGCGCCCTAGTGCGCAAGTGTGATGCTTATGGGCGGCGGCGATGAGTGGGGCGCGGCATGGGGATGGAGTGGAAAGGCCATGCGTGTGAACGGGCAAGATCAAAGCTCATGCCGCTGCCACGCACTTGCAACTGGGAAAGGGACGCAGCTAGAGTGCGAGCGAGCGGAGTATCTCTTTTGGCTTTCAACTGTTGCTGGACAATGCAAATGCCAAGGCTGGGTTCCATGCAGTTCGGTTTCACAATTTAATTGCAAATAAATTGACTTTTTGGTACTTCATTTAAGCGAAACACGCTAAACCTTCCCTGACCGTCGGATCCATCAAAGTCGTCTGGGGATGTCTTTCTTGCACTGCTTAAAGTTGGCTTTATGAGGCTTTCTGCGACCACAAGACTTTTAAAACGAATTTTTACATGCAAATAAAACGGTTTCCTATCCATCTCGACGAAAGTGTCTCTTAAGGACTTCTCGCAATCTTTACCAATCGTTCCTGGAACTTTAGTGTTTAAATTCACCCACTTGGGTCCTGCCGTGCAATGAGGTTCCGCTAACTGATCCATCAAAACTCCGTTAGAAAACTGTCAACAGATGCGGAGGAACTCTGAAATTCGACACAATGTTAAAAAACGTCAGTAGCCAGTGACCAAACGGAAGGCACAACAAACAGACTGGCGATCCCACAAATATTGAACAATCGCATATGACGGATCGCTCATCCATCTGGGCCAGGTCAAGGAGGAGGACAAGTGAAAATTAGGTACAAACACGCACGCATAAACAAATTTAACTCCTGTATGCTAAGTTTGCAAGGCAAACAAACGTCGTCGTTGGTCCCACCGGACCCTGCCTAGGACTCGGAAGACGCAGCGGCAGTTCAAGGACGACGAAGGTGTCACATCAACGGGGTGCCGCAGAGGACGGTAGCACAGCAAGTGGCGAGCAGTAGGCTGGGAAATTTAGTCACCCGATTGGGATTTGGTATTGCTTGGCCCCAGCAATCGCCAGATGCTACTGGGCCATTCTAGGAAGTCGCCACCTATTCATACGAGAGCATAATAATTTGAAAAACTCGTAAGCGTCCGCCTGTTTGCTTACGAGATTTCAAAGTGGTTTACAACCTCGTGAGTTTGAATGAATTTGACTGTACTCACACTAGCCTTTAACAGCCTCTTATAATGGATATGTAGGACAAGTTTTATGCATGCCCTGCTGGCGACATAATTTACAGCCTCCTGTAAATCACGGTTGTGAAGTGTGTCCAACATGTGCTCCGATTCAGGGAAAACGATCCTTAGAATTTGGCTTTCAGTTTACGGCATTCATAAAAGCCCATCAATAGCGTGGCAATGAGGAGACATTTTCCCGTATACAGATACAGTTTTACAACTATAGTAATTTGTTTAAAACTCGTTTATAGAACGTTAATTGAAGGTTTCGATGACGAAATATTAACTTGAAAGAGTCGCAAAGAGTGTCAGCTGTAGTCATTCTTCAGCACTTTAATATTGTACAATAAATTGGTTTTATGAGGGCATCCTTTTATAAATTAGTCGACATATTGCTCCCGCGGCATTTTGATTGTTGATTATTAAATTTGATTTCCCAGTTCTTGAATTGGGAAAGTGACGCACGAAAAACGAAACATTACATATATTGAAGAGCCCAAATGGCTGCGTTTGTCTCGTATCAAAAGTTTAAATGCTGTCGTTGCCACGCATGAGGAACTCCGATAATTGAAAACTGTCAATACGCATATTAGATAATTTGTTATGTTTATCATGACCCTCTACTTGTGGTTTCGCTCTGAGCACGGAAACAGGCGGAGACGCAATCAAATTATGCCTTGTCCTAGGACGTCCTGTTTGGCTCATTTGCATTGCAAGTTCTATTGCCGATGTTGATGAGGCGTACCGGTGCACTCAAGTGGCTGTGCATACGGGATCCTTGCACAACGCTTCATTAGCATCGATTTTTATGCTCATTATCGCAGGGACTCCAGGTCGGCTTAGCAGAAAGATCCTTCTTTGGAGAGTCCCTGCATATTTCTTCAGCCTGCCAGCTCATTCTGCTCAATTCGGTTTCGGGCCGCAGCATCTTGTAATATTATTGTAGATCAGAAATTTGCATGCGACCGGCTTTCACAAATATACTCCAATGCGAACCAAACACAGGACGACGAGCGGCCATTTTTAGGCTGCGTCCCTTCCCTGTCCCTTTCTCGCCCTGATGCCAGATGCAGGCGGCATGTGCGTATCCTTAATATGCGTAAACTTCACGCTTAATTCTCTACATTATGATGACGTCCTTTCGCTGTTTTCGCTTTTGTTCGTTGGTTTTTCAATTTCTCAAAACTGCAGACCGTTCAGACTGTACCAGGTGTGAATTTCTTTGCTGTTAATAGCTGTTGATTGATTTTTGTGTTTGTATATTGGTAATTGACTTTCGTGGTTCGGGTAGAAAAATGTTGTGGATGTGCTTACCTGGCAGGCTTTTGCTTGTACACAGTATCCAAGCTTTGTTATCCTGCACTCACGAATGCATCATAACCAGTGAATCATATTAAAGCTAATCAGCAAGGGGTCATCATTAAATTACATCCCATTCCATTCAATTAATCAAATGCAGAATCTTATGAAAGCACTGGAAAAAAGAGAGGATAAGCCAGGAAGCTGAAGGAAACCGAGGCCCCATAAACATTGCTGTCAAAGAACTAACCTAACTAGCCAGAAGCTAAAGGAGGGTGCAGACTGCAAAATGGGATAAACATACATATAGTGGAAGCACACGACATGGAACTGTGGGTGCTGAAAGTAACAAAACCGGAACGATTGGTACTGGGATGAGGTGCTGGACTTGAGTTTGCGATTGGGCTTGGTCGTGGTCCTCGGCATGTGTCCTGTGCTCCCTGCAGCCTTCACGGTTTAATTGGCTGCCAGCGATGAAATAAAAGTCATACAATTCCCACAATACTCGGGGACAGCTGCATTCACAGAGTGATCAGGCGAGTGTCGTCAGGGGGGTTGATGTGCGGATGGATTATGGATGCGATGCAATATCAAATGTCGGGCGAGCTGAGCCCAGATCCGCCCTGAACCAGCTCAGCCAATCACGTCTTCCGAGGCGTGGCAATTCCTCGATTAAAGCGCGGTCAGCTCACTACCGGCTCTCTCTCTCTCCGCTCTACTGTGAGGCTTTGATCGGTGCCATATTGTGCCTGGTCGTGGCGCTCGAGCAGGCATCAACCACCGAAAGGGCGGGCGCGAAAGCTGCTCTCGCTCTCCCTCCTGCCAGCATCTCCATCTGCGTCTCCATCTGGCGGTGGTTGTTCGGCGCGAAAACCAGTTTGTGGAGCGATCTCATTGTTCGCCCGTCTGCGGAGTAGTCGTCGTCATCGCCCGGACCGGCCGGCCCTCGTTAATTTATGCTCGCGCTTCTCTTTAGTTGCTTTGCAAGTCTCGTGCCGTTTGATCGCTGAGGCGCGCGTAATTCCAAGAAAAATCCCGCTTCTCACCACCGGGCTGAGAGTTGCAAAGTACCGTCGGAATCGGGAGCCGCCCGTCGTAGTGATGAAGTGGATCCTTTGGGCCAGCTTTAAGTGATTTCCCACAAGGAACGACAGCCTACTGATAATAGCCCATTTCAAATATAATTGTGCAATGGTATCGACTCGGATGAACTAAGCTACCGAAAATAAAGGAAGTTTTTGGAGTGCAGCGTCGCTTAGATTCTAGGTTGCTATAAGCTCTGTGCATTCGGACCATGGATATGTCCAGCGCCAACTCGTTGCGGCCCCTTTTCGCAGGGTATCCCTTTCAAGGTAAGTAATTTCATATCATTTTTACTGTGTATTTCAAAGAACTTACCCCTTGAAATACCATAATGCGAGACCTAGACTTGTTTACATTTTAGAAATAAAAAAATAGCCATTTGAAGGCATATAATTGAACCCTTGACTCATCAGTGCTTATGTCAATTGATCTAACTTGCCCACAGGACAAGGCCGGGTAAATCAGCTTGGGGGCGTCTTTATCAATGGACGACCGTTGCCCAATCACATTCGACTGAAGATCGTGGAAATGGCGGCCAGTGGAGTGCGGCCCTGTGTAATATCGCGCCAGCTCCGCGTGTCTCATGGCTGCGTATCGAAGATTCTGAACCGATACCAGGAGACGGGCTCTATTAGACCGGGCGTAATAGGTGGATCTAAGCCCAAGGTGACCTCTCCCGAAATTGAAACGCGAATCGATGAGTTGCGAAAGGAAAACCCGAGCATATTCAGCTGGGAAATACGCGAAAAGCTGATAAAGGTAAGTACCCAGATGCACCTGCAAGGCTGCAGGAAGCAATAAAATGTGCCAAAACAAAGGATGCGTGGATTTGCTGGACCTACCGGTAGCCCTAACCGCATGCCATTATGTCCAGATAGAAGAGGGTCAAAATACGCTCCGAATGCGAATCAGTTTACTTCCGTTTTCCGAAAAGTCACGTGGCAGTTTCGTACCGCCCGCTGGCTTTGTTATGGCACGTTGCCTATGACACCTACTGGCCTTTTGCATATGTCGGCTGACTAGCTGCACAGATGGCCCAAACTGCCGAAGGACTCAGTTTGAACTTGCCCGCTCATTGACAATTTTGTTGAACAACGGCGACGACAAATTTTCGCTTGCCACCCAAACCGTTAAGAAATCAATTAAACCATAAAGACACTGCTGCTGTCGTGTTCCTTGTCGGCATCGTTTGTGTTTTGTCCTTGAGGCGAAAAGGTGCTATAAGAGTATATATTTATATGTTTCTTCGCCGTCGGGACTTCGCTTCAAACTTCCGGTTTTGAGGCGTGGAAGAATCGGTCCTACATCAAAACATAAAAATGGCATATGAGTTCGTTTCGTCCATTAGATTAACAAAATGTAAAATTATGCTGATGTTTTAAGCTAACGACATATTCCTTGTTTTAATGTGCCGCCTCACAGACCTAGTCACCTTTGCCAATACTGCGATATTATTTTGCTTCAAATTTGCGTTAAACCTAAAAGATGAGCCCACTTCCCCACACCTCTTGTGTGGCAAAAGTCCAACGGGGAAATTGTGTTTCAGCTCATTACTGAACCTACGCCAATATGGCTCATTCACCGAGACCAAAAGTCTGGCCAAAGCTTTCGGCATGCTGCCTACTAGCCAGACCAGCTCCACCGATTCACGCCTGCATGGACGGATGACGGCTGTCTTGAAGTTGATTTTCCCTTTCGGCAAAACTTTTCGACGGTGGAGGGAGTGTAGGGTTTAGGATTAATACAAGCACTAGTGTATTCATGCGCCAGCCTCTTTTGGCGGCATCGTCCCGCTCTTTATTTGAAACCGCAATTAGCCACACTTTATGGGGCGATAGGATTCGGGCGAGTATCGATACGATCGGACTATAGATCAGAGTCGGCATCACTTAATTCCACATCCAAAAGATGCGCACTTTGTAATATGCACAGAAAAAAATATAGAATAGTTAATTTGCAAAAATAGATTGAAAAACTAAGTTTTTTATCTTGCTATCTCCTTATTCTTTTTATTAAAATAATAAGTTAAAAGCTGCGTTTAAAATTTTATTAATGACAAAAATATGCAATCACATTGCTGGTTTTGTATGATCTCAATATAACAGAACCGTTAGATCGCGATTTTAATTGTTTTCGGTGTTATAGGCCTTACATTGTTTGCGCTCGCTTTGGCGTGGCAGTAGGCGTAAAAACTGCCTCCAGGTGAGCATCACGCTTAATTAGAATACGCTTTAGGCAGCTCTTGTGTCTTGATTTCATACCTGACCGCGATTACCCCTCCCTATGCCTACCAGTGGCGACTTATCAACGATCGGGACTTCATGTACATGCGCTCTTAACTTCGTCTTCTCTTTCAATTCCTCATGGTTCGTTCCTTGATGAAAAGTTCAGTCACCAAATATAATCAAATGTCCCGCTGACAAAGTTCCTGATTCCAAGAAATTTAATTATTAAAAAACAGAGCGCATCAGTCAGTCAAACTAAAAAACTAGAAAGAGCTCAAACAAAATATAGTCAAAAAACGCAACACGAATTGGTCAAGTATAAAGCGCAGTCAAGTGTCAATCCAACTGTCATCTAATTAATTAAATTTCAATTGAAATTGTAAGCCACAACCCGGGCGGATGCAAAAAATGTGTCTCACAGTCGGGGGCTCGACCGAGATCGAGATCGGGATTGGGATTGGGATCCAGTTGTCAGTTGCGCCGAGATAAGCCGTCACACATTCCAGCCGAACAACTGGTAGGCCCCAGCCGGAGACCCAACGCAAGTAACGCAACCCAGTTGAAAATCAAAACATTTTTCTGTTGTTGTTTTCATGACACATTCAATAGAAATAGGAGCCAGTAGCCAGCAGACCAAGACCAGTTAGCCAGCCGGACGGCGGCCGCACTCCCAGCATACACTCCAGACTGGACAAAATGTCAGTTTCTGTTTCCGAGCCTGGCGTCATATCTTGTCTGGTCTTGTCTATGAGGTGCCAGTTATGCCACCTTTGTTAGCCGGGGAATTAACCGCAGCTTAGAGAGACGGAGATAGGTCTCCACTCCGCGATAATTTCGTTAGTGGAAAAATAATATTATTAATCATGAAAATGTTTGCGGCACATGCCACTCCATTTGAGGCATGGCTGACACCTGGACACCGGGCAGACGAGCCGAGTTCTCCGCCGCTGGGTCACTGTACTTCCACCTATGAGTCTGGCTGCCCGACACGACGGTACCTGGCACAGTCGCGCTTCGTGTGCAGCGATGGGAGCGTTTAATAAAAACTGTCAGTTCATAACTATGGGAATAGGATGTAACTGCCTTAAAAGCGTCAATACTTGTATGCTCACCTCCGAATTTTAGTTTGGGGAAACTAAAGCCTCCTTTTCTTGGCAGTTGAAGCCGAAAGCTTCAGTCGGCTTGCATCATATTAACGCTTGCAATACGTCGAAATTCTCGATTCTTCACAATATCTGCAATTGTATTGTCTTCTAAGAAAGCACGCGACACAATCGTAGGTAGGGCACACAGACAAAGGTAAACTCTAATGCATGGGACACCTCCCGTTTTGATACTCCTCTAATTGGATTACCATCAAAGAACGAGGGGAAGGAGTGACGGCTGGAAGAAACAAGGCAGTCCGGCGACAGAGCTTTCCAGTGGCAGGTCCCAAATCCACAATGGGAGATGAAAATTTTTTAGGTGCTCAACAGTAGCGCTCAACATTTCTTATCAGGCTTAATCTAAATTGAAATTGGATAATTTATGTTCCCCTAAGCCGTTGTCAATACTATTTAGACCTAACACAAGGGAATAACCGAATAATCGAATAACTTTCTATTCTTTTGATGATGCAGGAGGGCTTTGCGGATCCACCATCAACATCGTCGATCAGTCGCTTATTGCGGGGAAACGATCGCGGCAGCGAAGATGGTCGGAAGGACTATACTATAAACGGAATTCTTGGAGGTAAGGAAATTCAGATTAGTACGATAGACGATTAAGGCGATAGACGGTCTTACGAATTTGGGAACAGGGACCGGCATCTTGCTGTGAAAATCACCGATCATTTATTTGATAATTTTTGAAAATCATCATCAAATCATTTGTAGCTCAAATCAAGAAACTGGTGTCGGCACCTTGGCTTTGATCGTCTTAGCACTAGCGACTTAAACTTAAATAAAAGCCGCTCGGAGTGGGAAAGAAAAGACTACAATGGATCTGGCTGACCATACGATAACGATCTCGATCACTTTTTAGCCATACACAACAGAAATAGGTGTAGATGATGACACCTTAGAATCAGAAGTACACAAGTTCCAAGATTCGATCGCCGCAACCTGGTCCCAGCTAATAACCCTGGTTTCACCGCCTTGAGAGAGATTTCGTAGTTCCCCTTCCCCAGTCACATGATCGGAGCCAATAATCAGGCTATAAATGCATAGTCATTCGATAAACGACCGGCTGGGTCGAAGAGGTGGGCGATCAGCCAGGGAGCATGGTAGCCAAATAGCTTATGCGTTTGGGAAATTGGGCAAAACTATTTGTTGTAATGAAGCCTCGTGGAATCATTAGATACCTTCAGCGCTAAAATACTAATTTTCATATAGGGCTGAATTTCGAACTACATTAAAGTACTCCCATATTCTCATTTGTTGATCTGGAAGACATCCTTATTCTTACCTCGTAGTGTCACAACAGAAACAGTAACCACGCCTCACAATAGCCTAGAGGGGAACCTTAAAGACCTTGTCCTTCTGAATGCCTGCAAGCTGAAAATTAAAAATACTGTAAATGTGTGGCCTTGAAGAAAATTGATGTACTATGTTGTTTGTATTCTCTTTGTTTGTATATCTATATGCGAGAATTATCCACAGGAGAAATGCCAAACCGAGATAAAAATGAATGCCGAATTTGAATTGATAAATGCTTCACCGAGAAGCACCTGTATGTCAGTGTTATTTAAATGTGGCCGGGGAGTCATCCAACATAAAAAAAGAACTAAACATAATCAACACAACCGTGCCATAAGGGTTATCATTATGTTGTCGAAGCGTATAATAAGCACACGCCCTCCCATCATCATTGATTCCTCGACCCCAACCGGTCCCCGGTCTCAAGTCCATCTCCATCGCAGTGCCGCGGACCTTTATTATAGGCGGGCAGGGAGAAGTAGCATCCAGCTCACAATCACATCTCCAATCGAAAGGACTGGGCAAAGACACATCCAAAGTGCAACTGGCCAGATCTTTGGGATCTGGGACTTGGGATAACGAAGTCGGTGCCGTTGCCTGTAATCAACGCCTTCTTCACCGGCGACTGAATGTTTCCTGGCCCTCACCTGCAGACTCAAAATAAAATTATGCATTATTAAATATGTTTCTTTATCTTTTGTTTCACGTATAATTTCGTTTGATTTGGTTTTTGAACAATTTATACAAGTGACTCTGGCCCACGTCCGCGTCACCCTTTCCCTAGTCGCAGTCTCTTTCCCAGACCCATACGGAGTCTGGAGCTTCCCCGGCCACAAAGCCGTAGTGTCGCTGACAGTGTTCACCGGCGGCCCGCTTTGATCTCACAAATACCGAAAAATCGATGGAAATATATAAAATACCCAATAATAGCTAAATTAAGCAAATAAAAAAAAAAAAAAGAGAAATTGTGTAGTGGCTGCTGAAATAAGTTAGGTGACAATGTGGTGCTATACTTTTTGATGAAATAGCAAATGTGTCAACTACAATTGTTATTAAGCCCATTCATAGCAGTCGAGAGATGTCAATGGAAATCCTTAGCTAAAAACCAATTTATATCGTATTATTTCAAAAGAAACAGTGATAACAGTGGTAATCATGCTAAGTTTAATTAATTTAAGTCCGGCTTTCCTAAAGAAGAGGCGACCAATGGTCATTACTTAGACTCCGTACCTCTACGCTTCCTAGAATTCTCCAGCTTGATAAACATTAGTCCCCACGCCCCGTTTTAAATACAACAAACACACCGCCAAGCGCTTGGACCGCCTCCGCTTATCAGCCTGACAATAGCCAAGCTGATTCGGAGCCCAAAACCCTGACTGATAAATACGCGTGCGATTTGTTTTATTTAGTGCGATCAGAGGGCGAACCGACCCACTCAAAGAAAGAAAGTGAGGCAAAACAATGAGCCCAAATGGCAAAACACCGACAAGGAGTCAACGGCGAAAGAAGAAAAGCCGAGCAGAACACTTGTGGCAATTAGTGGCCGGACAATGGCATCAAGAGCCACCGCCGTGGGAATGAACAACGATATTTACCAAATATTCCCCCAACCCAAAGATCCGGACCAGACAATGAGGCTACCACGCAAGGGCTGATCCTGGACGAGTCCAAACACAAACAGGTTCAATTATTTGCAAAAAGCAGCAATACAAAATGGCAATGGCCAAAGGACGAAGACAAACGGACGCCGCCCAAGGATCCTGTTATGGGAGTTCACACCTCCTCTAATGATTCGCAACGGGATGTCAGAGGGAGCACGGCACAGTAGAGGAGCATCCTGCAGTGTCACATGACAAATGACTGCGCGGCGAGGGAGGCGACTCAGCTCAGTAACTCGGCAGTGATTGCGCAAAAATGCCCTATCCTTGCTTGTGCGGTCTCTAACCCGCAGCACCGCCGTCGTATTCGGAGCTGACCCTATCTCACACATATGGCCCGAAGATCCAGTGGTTGGCTCATTTGTTCAACTCGAAAACCCATTAAAATCGTTCATGCCCGAAAAAAGTGTCAACGTAACAAAAGCATCGGTTTGACTTCAAATGCACCGATCTCGAGCGGCATCTTTAATGCCCACCAGGGTGTCCTGGAGCGTTCTGTTTGATCTCATTGTGGCCCGGATCCTCTCGGTCCGACTCTCGTATGTTTTCCGCCGCCTCGGTGCACTGTTGCGCCCCCGAGCCCGTAGTTCGTGTTGATGAGTTACAAAATATTTTATTAACGTATTATCACACTTTAAGCGGCTTCTCTGTCCCGCTTCCTCTACGGCTCTCTGTTTCTTTCGCTTCTTCTCTTTCGTTCTTCCCTGTGGGATTTTGTTTTGATCACCTGTTTGTATGCATTGTTATTTAAATTAGTTTCATTTAATTCTGGTCAGTTGTTCAACTTCTTCGATTTCCATGATTTCGTTTCCCTGCCATCGGATTATGCTTATGTCGAAGCTTGGGATGAGTCCCATGTGGTAGTTCCATGGTTTAGCAGCCCCTCCGAATTTGTAAATTAGTTTAAATGGACATCAGTGGGTAGTCATTTGAATTCGAACATAGTATATAATAGATTTTAAAAGCGTTGGCTCGGTTTACCATGGAGGTGCTACTTGAATAAATGTCTTTTGCTGTTAGAATAGTCCAGTCCATAGGGTAGCTAGTAGCTACATAGGTCCGATCACCGTTTCAATAATGTATACTGTGACTGCATCGGTTAGTGTATTTCGGTAAATGTATTATTTTTGAGTTTTAGGAGCCATTTATAACTTTAAAAGACATCGTGCGTTTAAATATGTTTTACAAATTTGAAGTGAATAACTTTAAAGGAAACGCCATTAAAAAAATATTATTTTCACAAAAACATTTTAAATGTTTTTTTGTAAGTTTCACATAATCTTGTATCATTAAAACCAGTTTCGTTCCGGTTATAATTTTATTAAAAATGAGTTATTGTATTTTCCTCTCAATCAGAATCTATGTATATGTTTTCAATAAAGCTGTGTTGCGCCACATTCCATCCTTTGTGCGCGACGCAGCGAATGGTAAACTCAGAGCACATAAGCTTCCTTACTTTTAAAGCTCCTGTAATCCTTTTGCTGACATGAATCTTAAGACACAAATCTTAAGGCTTAAGAAATAACATTCGCCGGAATCGGCCCAACAAAAATGAGCTAAGTTGAGTCGGGTGGGTTACCCCTCGGCCGAGCCCAAGTCAATGTCGCATGGTCCGAGGCCTTAAAGTCAAGATATCGTGGCTCGGCGACAGAGAACGCTCGTCTCCAACGGACTCCAACTGACATCTGACAGCCTAGCGTGGGGCACTTCTCCCCTCCCACCGGACTTTTCAATTGCAGGTCATATAACATAACGCTTTGCTATGCATTAGATGCACCATTTTATATCAGGGGTCAGTGTCAGGGTGCTTGATTGATGACAGTGCTGGCATTTCACTCTCCTCCGCATATCTATCCGAAAAAGAGAAAAGGAACTGAGCAGATTGATCTTTGCCTTTACTGCGATAAAGACTGTGCAGCGATTCCCCATGAAAGGTGATTGGGCTCCAAAAATAAATACGCATAGAAAAGAGTAGGGAAAATGACCGCTAGCAATTTGAACTATTCTACAGAAGGCCTGGTTCCTGAAGTGCGTGTACTACCTGCTGTTTGAAAACACAACCTAAACGTCGTCAAAAATGATGGAATACCTGCTCGGATTACGAAACCACAGCAATTTATCAAAGCCCAGTGCCCCAAACGGCTTTCCGCGTCGACCAGTCACCGAAAAGAAAGCCCAAAAGTCAAAGAGCTTCAGCTCCACAGTAGCCAAAGTGGTGCCCAGCCTTTGTCGGTGTTGGTGCCAAAATAAAAAGGCTTTGTCTTCAACGGTACTGGACTGTTTCCCCCCGGATCGCCAGTGCTGGCGGCTCCCTTTTGCATACGGGCACTTTTAATGGGCAAGTAGCAACAAATTAATAAAATGTTTAACATTTAAAAACTAATTGATTTTTCTGCCTTCCACCTTTCTCGGTGTTATTTCCCTTAGCAGCTTTGCTTTGTCTTCTTGCCCTGGCATCCGTCCACGGCTTCTGCATCTCCACAAGCCCGACCCCTTATTTCGTATAATTAAGTTTTATTGTTTCGTGTGTTGAAAGATTAATAGTCCGACTTCTGTATTTTATCATTCATATCCATTCGTTTAAATTTAATACGCATGTGAACTTTTCGATTTCTTTATTGGACCTCATGCCGAACTAAACAGTGGGCGTTCCGCGCGCCGAGATTTTTCGGAGGTTTTGTCCAAGAGGATTATGGGTGTGGCCAGTTCGTCAACAAAGCTTATAATCGTGCCGAAAGATTTTTTTACAGTTTAGGCTTGAAAACGAAGTTTTCGCCAATCCGATTTTGATTCTTCTCAGAATGAATAAAAAAGGTATTATTATTGCTGATAGATCTAGTGATTTAAATGTTATAATTCTGGTAACTAAAAACACAAACGAAAATTAATAACACAGGTGAATAGGACAGGAAGTTATTTTATTGGTGGATAAATGTATAATTTCAGTTAACAGACCGGAAAAGATTAGTGTCAACCAAATACCTCGATTGGTAGCAGCCACAGGAATTCTTGAATATACTCAGGACAATGAACGCTTCCGCTTTGCCGCCGGAAAACAACAAGAACAGTCACAGCGAAGTCGGGATTTTCTGATTCCTATTTTGAAAAATGAGCTTGTGATCTTGTTGAATAATTCCAGTAAAGGAGGTCGCCTTTCCGCTTTGATCCTAGGCCTATAGGGCTGCAACTGAGCCCCGCCTCGAAAACGCAGTTTATTGTGTAATGAGCTCTCAAAATAATATGGCACGGCCGTGAGACCGCTCTGCCACACGCCGCGCTTCAAGCCCGATTGCCGATGACGACGGCTTTCCCCATTTCCCTTTCGTAAACAGACGCCGAACTTAATTGGCGCACTCCTCCATGGCCGCTAACAACTTGCCGATCATCTTCTTGTGTAATGTGATATATTGTGTCACTTGTCAATGCTATGAATTTTACGAGCTGCCTGCGGCAACGCCCCCACCCTCCGATCCCAACCCGCTGGATCTAAAGAGCCCGTCTTGCCGCATTGGTCCCTTCTGTGGGATCGTCGGCGGCTTTGACAGATTTGTTGCGCTCCCTGACGTCTCAATTAATATGCAATGGCGCGCAGTGAACGTCGACTCCCATTCACATGGAGATGGACCACGGGACAATCTGGGGGTACACGATCGCCAGCGATCCACGTCGGTGGCCCTATTCGTTGAATCTGGAGATCAAACCGCCGAATTCAATTTAGTTTCGGGGGAACCAATGGGCGTGGAGAATTGTATGGCTTCCTACGAGGCGTTCATAATTTTAGTAGTTTTAGTTTTAATAAATATCCGAATTCCTTTTCACATCTTTTCAGGGCGAGACTCAGATATAAGTGACACGGAATCGGAGCCTGGGATTCCGCTGAAACGCAAGCAGCGTCGCTCACGCACCACCTTCACCGCCGAGCAACTAGAGGCACTCGAGCGAGCCTTTTCCCGCACCCAATACCCGGACGTCTACACCCGAGAAGAGTTGGCCCAGACCACGGCCCTCACCGAGGCCCGTATCCAGGTATGGTTCTCGAACCGCAGGGCACGCCTGCGCAAGCATTCTGGCGGCTCGAGCTCCGGGCTTTCGCCCATGAACAGTGGAAGCTCCAATGTGGGCGTAGGTGTTGGGCTCAGTGGGGCGACAGCACCACTTGGCTACGGCCCCTTGGGAGTTGGCTCGATGGCGGGATACAGTCCAGCGCCGGGAACCACTGCCACTGGATCTGGGATGAACGACGGTGTTCACCACGCCGCACACGCACCAAGCTCCCACCACAGCGCAGCAACGGCTGCTGCAGCGGCACACCATCACACACAGATGGGTGGCTACGATTTGGTCCAAAGTGCGGCTCAACACGGATTTCCCGGAGGTTTTGCTCAGCCGGGGCACTTTGGTAGTCAAAACTATTACCATCAAGGTGGGTTGACTTAAAAACATATAACACATTCAACAGATACATGAAGATTTCTTTTGGGAACCCATGAGCCCTGACTCAACTAATCAATCCCCTATTCCCTATTTTCTTTTTTGGCAGACTATTCCAAGCTGACCATTGACGACTTCTCCAAGCTCACCGCCGACAGCGTCTCAAAGATCTCGCCCTCACTACACCTCAGCGACAACTACTCGAAGCTGGAGGCTCCCTCAAACTGGTCACAGGCCGCCTACCACGCCGCCGCCAACTACAATGCCCACGTAGCCCAGCACCAGCTCAATGACTATGCCGCTGCAGCGGCTCACGGGAACCCGGCCTCTGCCTACAGCCACCCCCTGCCGGCACAGGGTCAGGCCAAGTACTGGTCATGATCTAATGAATCGCCGACGTCGCTGTACGACTGAGAATCATTACATTTTCGCGTTAGTTTTATGCATTTCAATTATCAGCAGAGGCACATGTAAATCTTAGGCAACTATTTATACCCCCAAACGTGAGTATGGGAAACATCGGCTTGGCTATAATTTAGGATTACTTCGCTTACTGCATGGGCATTACATGGCTTTTAGGGGCGCATTAAGGCTGGGAACGTTTCCATGCAAGCATTATGAACATGATACTAAATTAACAATTTTAATTTATTTACTTAAGTTTTGAGATGTTGTCAGCCTAGTACATCGGGGTATCCGAAAATTCGACCAATTAAATGGTACTTTTAGGCGTTGTAAGGGCGATGTAAATTTTAGTAATTAGTAAAATAATATATTATATCAATTCCCAAAATAGAGATCCTAAAAATGTATATTTCATTTTTAATGTCACCGTTTAACAGTACTTACTTTGGATCAAGAAAACGTTGCAGTTCAATTTAAAAAATCCCGACGTTAAGGCGTATGAACGGAAGGATCTTGCTGAAATTTTACTTAATAGGGGGAACCCGCTGCCTGTTAAGGATTAAAATTAATAAATGTTATTAAAACACAGGTGTATGTTGTATTATGGGAACAAACAGGTAATTTTTGTGTATATATTTCCATTAATTTAATATGATATATGTAATTTGTATACAGAAACTTTAATCGCCAGTTGGTGGCCACAAATTGTCAGCTCTATTTTGTTCTGAGAGCTTCACCGCAAGTACGAGCTTTGATAGGTTTTGTATATAATCGAAGTAAATACTTGGTTGATTAATTGATTAACTTTTCATTTTTAAGATACTTTGGTTTTCATAATAGTTTAAGTTAATTATTGACAACATCAGACTTTTTATTACACACAGAGACTTAGATATCTTGCTTTATTCCAATGATTTGAAAAAGTTAAAATCAATCCAAATGACTCATAAAGAAGTACTTAATACCCCGCAATATTTTATTGTCAATATTTTTTATTGTCTGGAATACATTAAAGTATAATATATTTATATTTATATATATAAATCGAGATTTTCTTTAGTTTTCATCAAGTTTTATTGTCTTTGACGCAGTTTGTTAACGCTTTCATATATCAGTGATCGTTGATGGCAATTCTTAGCTTTTACCTAGTGGAAACAGTTATTGTCATTTACACATAAAAGACGCCAGGGAAAACAATCTAAACTGTTATCAGTTAGTCAGCAATGTAGGATAAAGTTATTTTATGAAGTTCTAGTTCTTGCAAGGTACAACACTAGCACTATTTTAAAACTTCTTTTAAGAATTTAAATTACACAGAGGATATGATTTGCTTTGATATATATCGTGTTTATGCTTTGCACTGATATCAGTTACTTCAGTTTCATAAATATATTTGATAGTTATAGCAATAGCCATACAGATCCTACAGCTCTACGGTTTACCCGCTAGACTTAGTAGTCGCAAGGTTCGCAGGTGTAGTGTGCGACATTACATTTGGGAGATTTACACTGTATAGGTATATTTTCCGACTTCTGTACTAAGGATATCTGTATCGCGTTATATGCATAAAGAGTATATTGTCGATATTTAGTATTCATAATTTTCCGAGTTGCGTCGAAATTCCCGTCGATGCAGTGCTGTGATACGCGGCGGAGTGCCCCAGGTGTGGAAGGGCGGATAGACTGGAGCCCCTGAGCGCAGGAGCGGGCGCGGAGGGCGTCCTGATGGCAGCGAGTTACTGGACAGGCTGGGCAAGCGCGCTAATGAGGACTCGGGATCCACATAGTACTTGGACAGACGACCGCGTACGCCAGCACCACTCCAATTGATCATCGGTTGGTTAGGTATGAAACACTGCTTACAAACGGCTGCGGTGGGTTGACGCAGTCGCTCGTGTTGGGGGAAGTACCCGGCCTGTATAGGGCAAGGAAACCGCTCGAATTACTACTTCTCTGAATGCAGGCTTTGTAAAAGGGTTCTACGATAATGAGGAATAAAAACAGTCTTGCACTCAATTTACTAGGTCCACGATGCAGTCCATTTATTAAACTCCCGCCGCAGCTACGCTACAGAATAAGTTGTAGAAAAATGAACTTAGCAAAACAAACCAAAGATACAAAAAACCATCATGCCAATGAGCTTAAACATGCCAATGCAAACCTATTGTTAGAACACCACTAAGTCAAACAAAACATAATAATTTATTATAAATTAATTTTTATAAAAGTGTTTAGAACAGCTGATTTCCACGATGATTGGAAGTTTTTGGTTTTTTACTATTTCTCTACATAAATGTTTATAACATTCGTGCGTAAAATCCTAACCCTTCGTATGTTGCATACTTTTCGACTGAAACTCAAATACGAACTCGACGTGAGTTTACACGCTCTAAGCTAGCGCACATGTTCTAATCTTGTTTTTAGTACATGACCTCCTATTTAATTTCCTAAGACTACTTAAATTTTTGCAATATAACCTATATGCTTGTTTGAGAAGCCAGCAGAAAGCAAACAAAGTGCCGGAAATTGACCGCTTGTAAAATCCTGTGCAAAACAAATTGGGAAATGTATTCGGAAATCCAATTTCCGAACACCGCTTGAATGGAAAATATTACATTAGGATGCCAACGGAAATACGCTTTATTGTTGTAGAGACATTTGGTGGGCTGGATAAAAAGTGGGAAGTGAAACAAGAAAGTCTCAGAAGGTTTTCTCGCTGGAATAACACAAAGCATTCAACAAATCACAACAGTAAGTTTAGCATCAACGACGTCTAACATGCTACTTGTGAATCGTCACAACAATGTTTCTACCGCTTTAAAGGAGCAGGCACAGCTAAGGACGGAGAATAATCTCCGAAGCCAATTATTAAAACTCGAACCGAAAAGTAATCACAATTTCCACAAAAAAAGGAAACAAGGAAAACAAACAAAACATAATTAAGCAGCACACATCGAACCATCGCCATTTACTCATACAAATTGCCTGGCGTCACGTCCCGAGCGACTAAAACGCCCCCCGGCCCCGCCAAAACCACCACTGCCCCCAGGGCTGCGCAGGTAGCGGTAACTGGGCAGGAATCCGGAGCGATAAACGGCGCCTATGTGACGCTTCTGCGGCGATGGCAACTGCTCGCTCCCGGCCTCCGCATCCGACTCCATTTCCGCCTCGTCTGCGGGCTCTGCAGCAGTGGCATCGTTGCCATGCTCGATGCCGAACAATTCGGGATCCTTGGATGTGTCTTTTTGGAATAATAATACAAACATATGTACAAAAATGTGCTAGAAGGTGCCGCATGGATGCTAGCTAATGTGCAGGTGCTGGTAAATGTTAGGTATGCAAAAAGAATCCTGTTCCGGAGGGATTACCTGCAAGATTTCGTGTGCTCCCAGGAACCGGTCGAGTACTCACCTAGGAATCGCTTCTCTGCCCGGCGATAATCGTTCCAGTCGAGGTCGGCGTACCCGGCGTAGCTGGGGTACCACCAGTAGCTCTGCATGGGATCGGCGTAGTCGGGGGCGGCCGCGGGCAACAGCATCTCTTCATCCTCGCGCTTCTGCTGCACTCCGTGGACCGGCGAGGACTTCAGGGCTCCCAGGTTACGTTTCTCGGCCCCAGCGCGCTGGATTTGACCGTGCTGCGAGTTGTAGCGTGCGACGGCGGCCACATTGCGCTTTGGATCTCGGTGGGTAGAGGGAGCACTCTGCAGACGGGCCATAGTTGCGATGTTTCGCTTGCCGTTGGGAATGGGCAGCTGGAAGTCGCGGGCCAGGGTGCCCACGTTGCGCTTTCCATAGGTCATCAATCCGCCGGCCCTGGCCAGGGAGCCGATGTAGCGCTTCTGTTCACTCGGCTCTCCGGAGTCCGCGTCGGCGTAATCCTCGCCAGGCTCCGCCGTGGGCAGTTGCCCGTTTTTAGCCAGAGTGGCCAAGCTTCTCTTCGGAGCGTTAAGGAGGCCTTGGGCAGCCAGAGCGGCCACCGAACGCTTGTCCTCCTCCAGATAATCGGGGTACTCGCCCAAAGGCTGTTCTTCGCCCACGGCCAGCTGTCTTTCCCGAAGTAAGTTTTTCAGTTGATTGCGCAATGCGGAGGCCTGAGTAAATGGGAATTTGCGGAATGGAATAGCGGAAAGCAATTTATATTCAAAGCCTGGGCAGATGTTACCTCCGACGGCTCAAATAAATCCTTTACATCAAGAATAAATACGGGAAGCAGCAGGTGACTTACGTGAAGCTGGTACTCGGGGCTGGGGCTCATCAGTTGATTTATAAGGGACTCCATTTCGCAAGGCGACACATTGGCGACATCATCAGTAGCACTCACAATAACGGATTGTGGCTGAATAGCCTGGAAAAGCGAGGAAAATAAAAGAGCCGGATAGTCTTAATTTCAATTTCGAATTGGTTTTGCATTCAGTTTTCTCTTACGCTTATCGATTTTCAAAGAATGCGGTATTGCCCTCCCTTCATTGCCGCAATTAAGTAAGCTTAATCGGCCTTAAAATGCGTTGACACTCGGACTTTCCAACAGAAGGACACTGTTTTATTTCTTGGGGATTTTGAGCTCATACGTTTTCGAAAAGCTAAACGATGCATGGCCTTTTGGACGACGTGGGTGACGTATTTCATTTATTGTTGCCTACTTACAAGAGTTCTTTAATAAAAAAAACGGCTACCCAGAGTGATGAACTCCAAAACCAGAATGGTCCAAGGTAAGTCTTAGCGCGAGGGACACCCGTAGGCCTAAAGCATTGACTTATCGGCCTTTCAGGTTAAATGCGTAAAACAGCAGAACGCGGAATATTAATTAGGCTCATACATGTCTGTGTAGCCAGCCAACCAACTTGAGCGGCTGAGCTGAGTTCATAATATTTTTCTAAACGTACACAAAGACAGGCGAGGACAGGCCGGAGCAGTTTGTTCGCCAAATGGTTGCTCAACTGAAAGAATAATTCTAAGCTGGCTGGTCGTTATCTGGGAGGGATGAGTATGCGAGCGTGTGTGTGTGGATGTCTTCCGTCCCGACGGGCTGGCGAGGGTGGGCCAATACACAGGGTTTCCGCACTTAATAATGTGCCTGCTGGAGAATGTGAGGCGGAAGAAGGCACGCACAGGATGCGTTGCAGGACGTGCTGGCTGGCGGCGCCTCTGTCCGTTAATCTCATGCAGGAATTGACAGCCTCTAAAAGAGGCAGGACCCAAGTATGTGCCACCGACCCTCCTTTCTGTCTTATTAGCACTTGAAATAATAACCTAAAGGTGTTTGTTAAGTCAACTGGATTCGTTAGGATTTTACTCTTACTTGCCTTACTTGCTAGCAAACATTATTCACAGTTCTTGGCCTTAAAAATATATAATTTATTAATCTGTATAACGGTAGTGCAGAAAATTTTTAAAACCGCTATATATTTTAGTAAAAAACAATTAATTTCTTTAAGGTGGTGCGTAGAAAAAAGCAAGCAAAAGACAATAAAACGGAATGGAAACCACTTATTCATGTTTTATGATTTTTTGAAATATTAATTAAAAACTAAGCAACACCAAACTGTGCAAAGTGACTTAAAGAATGCGTTCGCATGAAAAAGCTTTTGTCACCAGCATTTCCTAAACAAACAAGTAAAAACACTATTGTGGGGGCGGCTGCGCTGCGTGGGCTGTTATAGCCGAATCCATTTATGGCAACCTGTGTTGCGTAACAATTTAGGGGGCTGTTTCCTTATTTTGCATACTTTAACAGAAAGAGCTGTAAAATATTTGTGGCTTATGAGCTATTAAATGCGAATCCAGCCCAGTTTAATCCTCCCTGTCAGTCCTCCGCTTAAGCAGGCGATTAAGCGGATAGTAGCAATTCGCTTACCATTGTCCGTTGGAATTAAATTCGTACCTTATTTCTGATTCTTACAATTCATTCTTTCATTTGTATAAAGCCGTAATATCGAAGCTCAACTGGACGGAAGAAATCAATAAGTATTAAGAGCGAACCTAATTAAAACAATCGCAAAGTCAATCAAGTGGAAAGGCGACAGGACATATCAAATAAAAGTGGACGATGCCAATCGATTGACTCAGATTGCTTGCCTAATTGGGCGTGAGATTATGCACAACTGCAATGGCCAAGAGCGCAATAAGGAGTGCGTGCCATCAGTCCGGGCAATGTTTTCTTTCCCTCCAGCTAGACAACATTCTCTGATTTAATTTTTTTTTCTGTGATGCCTGTTGAGGCGCTTATGTCGCCTAAGCCCAGCCGCAAGCAAATTTTATTATCGCAGTCTTGCTCCCCTGGTTTTCCCACATTTCAATGGCGTAATTTTTTGCCTTTTCTTTTACCTAAATAAATACTGTGCGCAATATTAAAACTTAAGTGCTGTGACCTTGCCTGGAATTCAGAGTGCCTGAAACGCTGGAACAAGGAGTCCTGAGCCACGCGCGGATGAAATTTGTGAAGGGAAATTTGTAAGTAGGGAAAAGGTACTGCATTCCGCATTTTATACGATAAAATTGTTTTAGGTGTTCCGAGCAGGAAAATGATTTTGTTGAAAGTACTGTCTTTTATGGTAGGAACATATTATAAACGATATTTAATGTTGGACCCAAATTGTATTTTTATCTTTTCACTGCTAGTAGCTCTGCCTCTTTTTCGTATCCACACTACAGAAATTTTATTGGCCCCACATCTGGTTTCCATTCACTTTCATGGTGTCCACTGCGTGGAAATGCCTCAATTAACAATAATGGTCCTTGCAATGAAGCACACATGTAACTTTTTCCAAATCACTTTGTAGGCAAGCTCTGTGGAAGAGCTTTAGTGTACATATCATGGTTCCGAGGGCATGTGGCAATTACTGACCACGAAAATAAATACACAAAGGAGGCGTATACGCAATAAATCCAATTGGTGGTCAACCGGAGACAACCAAACCGAAAAAGTCTAATTTCGTCGAGTGTTGTATAGAACACCAAACAGAAGTTACTTAAAGTTATACTTTGCTCTTTCTCTTAACCGATTATATAAATATAAATATAACATGGATATGGGCCATTAAAAGGTTTTATGGTATATTTTAAAAGAGGCTGGAGTGCGTTGGCATGGAATTACAAATAGTGGAAACATGACATGATTTTTAAATATTATGAAATGAACGTTTAATCTAAGCATAATACATTTCTGTGCGAGCTTAATTGAATGAAAATAAGCATTGGATATTTGCTTAGCTACTTAAAAGGCAGAATCAGAAACTTTTCAGACCAAATTCAATCCTTGCTAACTTCCAAAGAGCCCATGTCAATATTGTACATAATCATCTGAAAAAAGTGCACAGTACCAAAACTTTGCATATTTATTCGCCTTTTCCGGTGCGTATAAGATATCCATGGAAAAGATGAATTTTTATATTTATTGATTTTCATGTTTGTTAAATTGTGTGCGCATATGACAATGACGAGTCATATCATAAATCGCACATATCTAGTCTGATGCCAGATTAAGGCACACTCACGCGTTTCTGTCATTTCATATTGGCGTCATATATTTTACGTCAACTGTTTGCATCGATATGCATTAAAGAGCTGATTCATTGTCTGTGATGCAGCGATGCAACTTCGGAATCATAAGCAAGTTTACATTGAACCATGTTGTACAATAGTTGTCATTGACGTTGCAGTTTCCTCTGACGTTGCTCTTTTTACTGACGTAGTGGATATATCATACCATGCTTGTGATGGCAAGGACATTTAAGTTCTGAGAACATAAAATGTTAACTTTATCTAAAATGAAGATATAACACTTTAATAACACGTGGTTTTTTTTGTGCCAAGACTGCCAACAGCAATATTTTATTTAATATTATTTGTGTTTGGTAAAAGACAGCAGAGGAGAGATGCTTGAAAGTTCTTTATTTGTTATAGCTTGAAAAACAGTTTGATTAGGTAGTTAAATGTTGCTTTCCTGCAGCCAGTTATCATGAAAAGCTCTCTGGGAAATGCCAAGTTCCGCGGAAATGAAAAATGAAGAAATGTCACATACATATGTCAGTGAGGGACAAAAGGAATGCCAGCTATTCCGCAAGAGATGGTTGAATGCACCAAAAGGAAAAGTGAGAATGCAATATGAATAACTACACTGTAAACGTGTTGTGCTCGTCCTGACCAGAAGGATGATGTTGCAACCGCAGAGGTATCTCGGGCAAAAGTAAAACAATCCGCGGAAAAGTATTGCCTGAATGGGGCGTGGCTGTACCAATATAAATTACTGCGTGGTAAACGGGGTCCTTGAAAAATGGAAATAATTTGTTCGTTTTGTTGCCACTGGAGCTCAGAAGCTGTAGACAAGTTTGCGTATTCTGACAACATAATTTATGGAAAGCGGAGACTTCGTTCGGCAATGGTAAGATGTAATCATCTTACACTTTCAGTTAGAAATGCAAGAAGAAGAAGTATGTCAGCTCTTTAATTAGCTTTCATAAATATGAAAGATTTCTAAGGATTATATCGCGTTTTCAATTTCCGTTCGTCGAGAAAACACGCAATCCTCAAACGAATTTCGGCAAAATTCACGGCCCACCGCACACGTCAACACATAAAGATAAATTTAGTAGAAGGCAGCAGCACGGACCACGAAACCCAAAGACCGAAAAATGTTGATAGCGCTACAGTTTTTAAAATTGAAAATATAATCCCCAGGACTTACGGCATTGAGCAGCATGGAGAGCAACAGCATTAGCCGCCTGCTGCTGTGCGCAGATTGGAGCACCGCCTGCATCGTGGATGTCGTCCTGGGGGCGGCTCAACTGTTAAGTGAGTTTCGTTCGCTTGCAACGCGACAAAAGGATCGACCGCACTCGCACTGCCTCACAAATTGAATTGCCCTTTGCAGCACCCACTTCCAAACCGATTCAAACCGTAACGGAAACACGGACGCGAGTTTGCTGTTCGCCAGCTGCCGTACCACTAACGTTAGCCGCAAAGTCGTCTGCTCGACTGCTTTCTCTTGGCCAGGACCCTCGACTTTATATACCCGAGCGGCACCCCGGATAAGCTCTCTCGCGGGAGCGAAACCGGAGCGCCGTCAACTGTTGCTCTTCTATAGTCTCTCTGTTGCGTGTGCAGTGTCCTGTTTCGTGGGATGCTTATGTAGGTAATGACGTCATGGCGGCTGCAGGACAGAGCTCTGTTGCTTCTCGGCAAGCTCTGTGTATTCAGGCCAACCGGCAGCACAGTGGCTGCTACAAAGCTTTTCGATATTAAATTGGTACTCGCAGGTGACATAATTGATTCATGTTGAAAATATAATGAAATGTTGGTAGGCCCAAAAAAATTAAAATTAAGCTAAGTCCAAGGGATACACATTAATAGAAAACCCCATTAGCATATATGTATCTATGCTTTGCTACGATTTTTCGGCTTTTGGTATAAATGGAATTACTCGAAACCGTTTTCTAATCATTTTTCTTTCAACTTTGCAAGTTCATTCCACTGCACGCTGGTCGCTTGGGGACCAATCTAAGAGTTTTGGGTTTCTCTTAATTCGAACCTGAGCTGTGGGCCATATGTCGGCGCTCTCAGCGGGGCCACTGTCCATCGCAGAACTTAACACTTGAATAAAAACCTTAAAACCAACATATGCTTCAAAAATTCTTTATTGGAATATTTAAAATCACAATTTAAGTTAATGATAATAATTAAAACACACTTAGGCTTTGTTGAAATGTTTTTCTAGCTTTTGTGTTCGCAATTACTGTGTATGTATACATTTAATCTGATTATCGAATAGCAATGGGCTGGAAATACATTATCAATCACATTTACTTTTTGATTATTCAAAATAAAAATTTGTATTATTTTCATTGATTACATTTGTTTTTTAACCTCAAGCCTTTTCATCGTATAAAACAAATTAAATTGGAATTCAATAAAAAGATATATTGCTGCACCCCACACGCAGAAGCTAAGTTTATGCAATTTCCGAATACCATATTATGAAGCGTAAAATGCTAAAACATAACCACCACGCACAAGGCACAGCCAGATCCGCGGTTATACCCAGATCCCTTAGTGCAGCAAGGGCAATGCACAAAATGCAGGGGCGGTCACATTCATATGCCTACGTCAGTAAAGCAAATCGCTGTGGGGGTTTCCCCGCGTCACGCCTAAAAGAAGGATATATAGCGGATGGCAGATGAAGCGGCGGATGTAGCAGATTGCACGCCACTACAGACAACTGCTAGGGAAACCTGACAGCGCACTGCAACATAGGAGGTTGGGGCCAGCGGTACTGGCGGCGTTTGCTCCAACCAATCCATGCATATCAAATTTGGTCAACAGACCAGAGCAACAGTCGAGGATGAGTTGGTTAACATGCCGGCATCTCTAGTTCTGGGTTCAAGCGGACTGAACCTCCCCACATTTCAGTTGGTAAATCATTGGGTAATCGCACAATGACTTTGTCTACACTGCAAAAGCCCAAATAAATAGGTACTCACTCTTAAAATGATAGAATACTGAGTTGAACAGACGTCCTCTAAGCTATAATGATATAGTTCAATTGCCCTGCCATCCAAATCAAAACCCGTTTCATAGCCATCATGTGTTCACGCTTTAAAAATATCGCTCGCCTGACAATACATGGGTTTCTAATGCGAAACCACTTTTTTGCCAGGTTGCTATCAACCTGATTTTGGGAACTAGATTCCAACAGCGCAGAACGAGCGAAAGAAGCTGGGCAGATATAACACTATCAGAGCAGTTCAGCACAAATTGCATTGTTAACGAAAGCCCAGCAGACAGCATGGCATATCAATATGCGAAATCTATTGGAACCAGACCGACGGCCACTGCCCCATTTTAGTTAATTTAATTTATATGTTTATGTGTTTTTTTTCCTCGCACTCGCTTATTTTCCAGGTGTCAACTATAATTTCAACGACATTGCGCTGAAAAGGTAGGCGCAGGTGTGACTCCAAGAGCGAATTCGAATGTATTGATGATGATAGAGGTATTGTGAGCTGAATATTTTATGAGCTTAACAGACATTAATAAAGTACTGTCTCGAAACCCGATTTAGCTACTCCTTTGAATATAAAGATGTATAAATTGGTCGTTAGAAATGTAACAAACTTATCATTAACTGTTTTGAAGTGACAGCATTTGGTCAGCGTAGATTTTGTAAATACTAGATTTTAAAAGCAAAAACATAAAATTTAAATTTAGTGTTTAAGAAAACCAATTTTGTTTCGATTTTCATTTACAAGCCTTTTATTTATATATATTCATTGTTTCTTTAATGAAGTTCTAATTGAAATCATATCAATTATGATAGAGATTAGCCTTAAATAAACGCAAATCATATTTTAAATCAAAGTGTTCAAATAAAACGTATCTATTTTACATATTTGGAGTGTTTGACTTAAAAAATAGCATACATACTCGTACTTATGTTATACATAGGTTTACATATTTGACATACATGTACATATACTATACATACATCATTTTAGAGAGCGCGATCTATAATACCATCCCTAAACAAATGTCAATTCAAGTTTATTATTTTCTCTACTTGCTATTAATGCTGCTTACTAACTACAAAAATGAGAAGCGTTTAAATCATTGCAAATAAAAAAACTTGTAAAATATTTCTACATAAAAATATGAATATATTTATTTTTAATTATACTTTTGATTTATTTCCGCTTGTAAGGGGTTCTGTTTAGGAATGTATTACGTTTATTTTAATGATCATTTAAATTCTTTTCGCTTGCATGCGTGTTAAAGAAGAAGCCTTGGGACAAGTATAAAAAATATCGACTTTTGCTTTTCGTTTTCACACCAAATTTTTTCCCGGTTCTTGGGGTTTATATATGCCTACAATGTCTATCTGCTTATTACATCTCTCTGACGCTCTCAAAGACGGGTACAACAGGTACAACAACAACAATTAAACGCTATACTGAGTCCAGAGCTCAATTTCATCTACAGACTCAAAAAAAGTGTTAAAAGTAGCGTTAATAAAGTCGACCCAGCAATAAATGTTGACCCCGCTGCATTGACTCCGAACCCTGCCAGCGCCACATCCTTTCCCGGGTCGGAGGACATGTTCTCTGGAGCCTCGTGCGAATTTAATTCGTTGCTGGACGGGGAGTCATGCAAGGTCTTCTCCAGCGTATCGGGACCTGAATGCTGCACACCGTTGTCCTTCATATGGACCAGCGGGGGCTCATTTATGGGCGTCGGCTCGTTGGTGCTGGTTGTGGTGGCATGTGTCGTGGTCGATGTGGATGTGGTCGTTGTGGTGGTCGTTGTGGGAACCAGAGTACCGTTCTCAATCCAGTAGACGGGACTGAACTCCAGCTTCACCTCCTTCAAGTAGCTCTTTCGCACCTGTAGATTGAAATTCATTAGAATATGGCTTTACAAAAAGCTCAAACCACTTGCCTCTGCGCTGATCTTTCGGGAAACACTTTCATCGCTTCCGTAATAGAAAGCAAAGAGCTTGCCACTGTACGGCGCCTCCAGGGTCACATAATTGCCACGTAGCGTAACATTAATTGCTGTTCCAGGCCAAAGTTTCGTGTGCACTGCCTTGTTTTCCGATCGTTTTTCGGTGTGTTTTAAGGCCCAGTTAATTTCAGCCGGAACGGCCTCATCTTTTTCGAATATTTTTGTGGGTAGACCACGAGCAACACCCTCGTGGGATCCCCAATATTGATTATAGTTGAAGGTATAGCTTAGAATCGTCTCTACTGTACTATATTTATCTTCCAGATTTTCAAGCTTCCTGGTAACTACGAAATCAGTTAACGTTATTAAAAAGCTAACAAATTATATTTGATTAGACTTACCTAGTTCAGTCATGTTCTCTTGAATATCAGTGCGCAGGCGATCCAGTTTGATGTCCCTGAGCTCGTATCGGAAGGGCTCTGTTTCGACTAAAACTTCGCCATCGTCGTAGTACTTCTCACGTTCGGCTTCAATGACCCTAATTTTTCCCAGACCCACCGGCTCCAAGTGGCCCAGATTGAAGTCTGCTCCCCAATGGGTGACGACCCCGTCCTTGTTCGGTTGACTTGGGGCACGATGGCGACCAATGTAAGAGTCATCTCCAATGCGTATTGCACCGACGGGAACACCAGCATCGAACTTACGCCAATGACGCCAGCCAACCTTCCCCAGGTGACCCTTGTTCATAAGGACATCGAAGTTGTCGTACTTTCCGTGCTTATAGTGGGCCGCAAGGCATACGTGTCTCTGAAGGATTTTCTCGGTATGGCCGGACACTTGGATACCATCGATTGGTACACGACATACGTACATGGGGTAATGCTCATCCTCAGTAATGTACTTTCCGCCCTCCACGGCGAACTGCAACTGTGTAGCATCCTTGGGGTCATAGCTTTCCCATACTAGGGTACTCGAGGTAACCAATTGACCCAAGACCGATGACGCGTTTTTGTGGGTGAACACTGAGTGCTCCGCAGACTTTGCTGGAGCTAGAGTTTGAATAAGGACCAGTAGGCAGCCTAGACTGATTAAACAACTATTTGATGTCATCGTGCTGATTGTACTTCGTAGTGATTGGACTCTGACTTTTGTCAATCCAGTTTGTGCCCAAAAGAGGTGGGATCTAAAAATTAAAGCACACAAAAATAATTAAAAATATTCTTATTTTGGGCAATCTCCAGAAGGTAAACTCGATTTTCATTATCAAAACCTTCAAGCTGCGTGCTTTTTATTTACTGACAATAGGTTTTGGCAGCCAAACATTACGGAAGTTCACATGATCGGCTTTCTGAAAATCTTTACTCTTTTTGGTCCGAAAAAAATACATTAAAAATTTAAGCGGCTAGTAGGAGAATCTGCAACAAACAACTCCCCCGCCGTTTTGCTTCTCCCATTAGCGGCATCAATGTCACCGAACCCAGCACTGAGCTGTCAATTTGGGGAGTAACATGCTATACGTCCGCATGTTGTCCCTATGGAAAGGATTCCCAATAAATTTGTCGCTTGCTTGCGCAAGTTTCGTGCGGACACACGGCGTATACGTAACTTTGTAATTTAATTTATGGACGAAGAGGAGCGAAGGAAGAGGGGTTTGCTGCAGCGGAAGTGACTGGTCGCCATGTTTATTCATTAGCAAGCATTGTGTTCAGGACACGGACACACTGGTCATGTTAGTACGAGTGCAATACACATTTACGGCAGCATGAATACAGCTTGACTTCGTCTAGTTCACCGTGGTAATGTGCTGTTGTTTTCAACCGAGGTGGCTCCTATAACGAACCCAAAGCATTTGCCTCTAAATGTCCGGCTTTCAGCTGCTCACCCACACTGACCCTTTCTTGCCAAACCGTAACGTAACCGTCTGCAGCGGATATGAGATGATAAGGTTACATGCAACATCATTTGTTGCCTTGACAAATGATGTGTTATTGTGATATGTTTTGAAGCGAAACTCGACGAGGGGATGACACTGCCCTCGCCGGGGCCAAGTAACTGTCGAGTGCCGGGAGTTAAAGTGGGCTGGCTCAAAATTTAAATAATACATGAGCAGCCGCAGATAGAAATTGCTTGGTCCCTGCTTTGTGTTCAACGACGCGGCTTCATTGCTCAGACAACTTGTGAGGAGTAAGCGCAAGAGCCTACATTGACAACACAGCACCATCCCGATGGGAGGATGCTCAGCATCTGTTCCTTCCGGCTGCACCTATGCGAGCTCCCAGTGAGTAACCAGTTTGGTCTGTGAAAAAATTCTGCTGTGACGCACCACTTGCCACTTGAGGCACTTGCGGAACACTGGCATTCCTTCGGCCAACAGCGGAAGCAACTGTCATAAAAGCGTCGCGGGGTGCGACCGGAGGCAGCAACTTATGGAGATCCACATTTCAAGGCATATTGACCTCTGGTCACCGACCGCACTGCTAGCCCGTTTTTGCGCATGCAATTAATATGCTAAAAATAGCCGACGCGAAGACCGACCCGTCAAATTGGCGAAGGCATCGCAGAAAATTATTTATTAATGTCCAGCATAGTTGCACAACGCCGAAGCCTCCTCGCTGGCCGACACCCAGCATTAATTCAATTGAGCGCTCTGACAGTGCGGAAATCGGGTGGCGGAATCTGATCTGCCCATGGAGGGGAGTCGAGAGTCCGGAACACACAAGTCAGTGAAAGTTCACGTGGCCTTATATTAAATCACATGGCTTGCAACATTCTCTTCGGCTTGCGAGTTCCCGGATTCCCCTGCAGGTTAGCTTATTAAGATTTACGAGCAACAGGGCGCGGTGAAAGGTCTGCGGGTTCTGCAGCAGCGAAGAGGAAGGGGCAGCCTGCGGTAGTTTAATTGGATTTTATTGAACTTTGACTCTGACCCTCTTGGTTAAGAAAGCTGCAACAAGTTGGAGCCGTTGCTCGTGTCGTGCAACAAAACATTGGGTTGCACCAAATTGATTCAGCTAGTTCTTTTGAATTATGGTCCCTGTTCATGCCGCAGCCGCACTAACCACTCCCGTCCTCCTTCGCATTCTGATTCCCATTACTATATGAGGGCCCGACTCGCGCTTCAATCAACTCAATTGGGCATTGTGCATTATGACTTTGACATTACAATGATCTGGCGTCCGAGCGTTTCAACACTAGATTTCTCACTTCGGTTGGCTAGCGAGCGCCCAAAAAGCAAGGGTTCAATGATCTTGGCTTCGCCTTGAAATATTTGTAAACAAAAATTAATTAGAAAACCATTAAAGGCAGTAACGACCAGCAAACTACTCCCAGCACCATCCGAACGTGATGTTGCCTCCAAATTAGCATGGGAATAAAACTATAAATAAGTGGGCCAAAAGCAAAGCAGAGTTTTAGATTTGAAAGTATACCGAACTTGTAGTTTGCGGCTGGAAAAAATGAGTACGCAATATACACAGCTTTCAAGGGGGTTCCTTTATTAATAGAATAAGTGAGCATTTGCTTTGAGTTTATCAATCAACTTCTTCTGCGATTAAAAAAAAGATTATAAAAAATGGACTTGTCGAACACTAAGTATAGAGGAATTTAGTTTTCAGTTGTAGTAATTGCTCAAAATCAATTAAAAGCATTTCCGTCAAATGGATTTAATGATTACTTATAATACTTACAGCTTATACAGCCATGCTCCCACTTTTTACTTTTCAATTGAAAGCCGATTGAATAATTGTCTTACTCCGGTTTGAAAGTACTTAACGATTGCATGAAATGCTTATCCGCAATCCTAGCTGAAGCTATTTCTCAATAACTGCTGTTCAATTTTACAGGTGACTTAATTGATGGTTCAGTTTGCGTGCCGCTCTCGCGGCTTTCCTCTAATGACGATTGAATATTTTAAAAACTCATATGCAATCTGAACAGTCATGTCAGATATCAGTGCAAATATTATCTGGCTTTATATAATTGCCTGTTCGTTATTGTTACTTGCTGGCTATCTTAGCAACAGGTGACACTATACCTTTAACCTCCCACGCTTTCGAGAGACCGTGCCTACACCGATTGCCGTCCGTCCCGCTGCTCGTGGCTTCCAAGCCGTTTCAACGCAGCGAAGCAAAGCAGTTAACCAGCGAAGCACGACCAAAACGCGGTAACAGACCCAACGGCTGGTTTTGCCGGTCGGTCTTTTTCATGTCCAAAAAGAAACCAACGAGAAAAACAGAGGAAAATTACCATTCAGCTGTTTCTAGCTGCAAGCGCAGCATTACAAAAACAGTTGTTAACTTAATTAAAGTGTCCAGCTTAAAAGTACTAAAAGGTAATCGAAAAAACACGTGCTTTAGGAGTCTGATCATAATCCGTAGATTTTCGGCGTAGATTCTCTGCGTAGAATCCAGCGGGTTCACTGGTTGCCGACTACAATAGCGGTATGTAAGGATCTGATTTAAAATCATTACTGTATTTATTTAATATCAGAAGCTGAGCAGCACAAAACTTTTTGTTACATTGCAAGTATATATGTACATACAAATAAATTTTAAAGCTCCGACATCACAGATTCATTCCACTGACCCCATCCCCTGTCATGCACCTCCTGTGTTTGCCCAGCTGCGACAGCGCTCTCGTATGGCGCAAGTCTGGCCCAAAGTTTTCACACCCCGATCCCACCACTTTCCGCCTGGCAGGCCCATGCCCATTTGCATGTTGCATCAATTAGGGCGTCTGGAGCAGTCCGCTCAGGTTGGACCGGCTACCGGCGGCTGTTGGTGAGCCCATTAAATTGAATGCAGTCTGCACGAGGGCACGTGACAATGGGCAGCCGGTGTGCCCCATCTCATCATTGTTTGCAAAGCGATTCCACTCAATTAATTTAATGGATCAATCGATCGCCGTGTTTGATTGGGGAGCCCAAGTAGTTACGTTAACAGTTTTAAAAGTCGCCGGGGCAGTCTACTAATTGCCACCTGGCTAGCCACTGTTCAGGGAGACTGAATGTGGTGCGCTGACCGCCTTGATTGCCTCACTGATGTCATTACCTTCGAAGTGTTGGAAAACTCGGCTTAGCCCGAAATCGAAAGCCAGAGGGCTTGCTTCGTTTCGAATTATCAACATTATTCAATATTCAGTATTATTATTCAGTATTCAATTCAATTTCCATTTCAAAGTAAACCCGTTTTCACACAAAAATATATACAAATTTATACGCATATTAACTGGATTTAACTAAATAAACATTTCGAAATGTTAGAGTAAAGTTGAAAATCTTTAATTAAAGCCCTATTAAGCAAACAAACGAGCTGCTAATTAATTAATTTGTAATGCTTAATAAAATTGTCATTAATTATAATTTCAGTGCCCCACAAGGAAATTAAGCGTACAAAATGTTGTGCATCAAAATATATTGGACACAAAATAAAAATAAAACTAACCGTTTGAGACATTTAGTTGAAATACTTGTCCGAAGCATTTCGCAACGATACGTGAGAGACCATTTCACGCAATTCTTCAAAGCCTTAATAATGGCCGTAGCCGAACATCTGACAATACTTCGGTATAATTGCTTTTTAATTATGCACGATAAGTAAGAGCACTAGACAGAAGGCACTCAAAGCTCTTGAAGACGCACTAATTGAATTCATCAATGTAATACGCCATTTTCCCTTGCAGGCTTCCGACAAAACACATTTCGCCACGTTGATGGTGTTCTTTTGATTCTGTAGTTGGTGTTCTATAACATTGTTCCCCTCGATAGGAATCCCATTGACCTCTCGCAGATTGCGTTCTTTTCGAAATTGGTCATGGGCCGTTGGAGAGTGAGCCATATGTGCTTCGAGCGCCCCAGCACTACGTCATCATCATCGGAGCACTGTACAGGCAAAAACAAACCAAAACCGGTACTGTGTAGCGTTCTTGAAGCCAGCGAGCCACGTGCTGATCCTAAATTTATACCGCCAAAAACGTAAGAATAACGAAAAAGTAAGCTTGAACTGGTTTTTCGACTGGACTCCGATTTTACGAAGCAAGAAGAGGGGAATCAATCTTAAGCTATGCCTATTCTTGAACAATACGTTCTGAAGTAAGTCCAACATATACAAAATTGGATACAACGCCAAGGCCACATTCGGCGCTCTTTAACGAATCTAATCTTGCCTTTGCGCAATATGTACAGATACATATTGCTTGATTCAAGTCGAAAGCTATTATCAGAATTTCATCTGTCAGCATTAAGATATGAAATAAAGCCAAAAGAATCTAATTGCCTCAAACAATGTATATTCTACTGGTATATACACAGGCATACTATAGTATTGTTTTTTCCATTGAATTTAGTCCGTATGAATTGCGGAGCGATTTATCTATTTTAATTTATCTATTTTAAATATTAGATGGCAAACGTCATGCCCGCTTTTGCTCAGACCTTGGTTGCTGCCGGAACTTTTGTTGGGTTCATCTATTAACGAGCTATATAACAGCCGCTTACTTTGCAATTCGGATATGTAATTATGGAAATGGGGCTATACAGAGAATAAATAATGTACGTGATGTAGATCTAGCCGCAGAAAGATTGAAAACTAGTTTTACTACACAGCTACCGAATGATAATTTTGTGATCCAATGAAATTCTCTGGTTGCTTTTGTCTTCTGAACACCAACCAGATAACGATGTTAATGTTCCATCAAGGATTGATACCAAAACAGCAACAGTCCATGGGGGTCGAGGGAAGCTCTAGGTAGGGAGCTCCGCGGTTCCAACCTCTTTTATTAGACATGGTAAGTCAAAACTGCGGTTGTGGCAAACACACCATCTAACTGTACTTCCACACCGTGGCCGAGAGTCGGATCAGTGGAGCAGAGAAACGCAGCATGCCGCGTCGGCACGTCGCGATTCATTGCCAGGGCTCCATTAGCACCTCATTGACAGGCGGAGAGGCTCGGGTTACGCGCATCCCAGAAGTCAGGGAAACTCAACTGCTCTTGGATGCAATGCATAAGTGAATGCCAGGCCGGCCTAGATGCCGCGTCGCGTGCTGCACTCATTACATATCTCAGCGCTAGAACTTGGCCCTCGATCCCAAGTCGGCCTTCGTGGCTTATAAGCACCATTCTCAAGTGTTTATTGAGCTCTCGGCAGTAAGTTTCGACAGCCCATCAATTATGGTCGAACATTGCTCATCCGCCCAGTGATGACATGATGCCTTCAATTTGATGGACACAAGTGCTATTAACAAAAAGTCTACCGAATGTTCCTCGTCTTTTGAGCCCCGTTTTTAAGTTTTTTTAGTGCCCAGCAAGAAAGTGTCCATATTTGTCACTTTCAAGGGTGGCCGCTAGCCCACTTTGACCCAAGCGCTCATTTGTTATTTGATCCTTTCGTCCCAACAGGCTTCCCCGTTTCAGTCGGTAATTAACTGGCAATTTGCATTTTGACCCTTCAGACCATCGCTATTGTTTACTCTAGAAAATTTGTGCCATCTTTCCTTGCTTAGTACCAGTACTCCTTCGTTTTAGTACGCTGCTCTGTTCGACTAAATTGAAAGGGGGCTCTGCCCCAAATACCCGGCCATTTGTTATAATGGAAGAATGTTTCCATTTGCAGCAAATTTAAGCTCGTGCGATTCTCAGTGTCACTTTCAATTTCTAGCAATTTAGTTCGCGTTCGCAGTTAGTCTAATGTGTGTCTCTGTTTTCTGTTCTGGTTTGCTGCGCTTCCGTCGATGAGGTCAGCAGATACATACTAATCCATGTTGTGCATAAAGTTCGGCTCATAAGCGCAGCATTTTGGCTTAATAAAAGTCCACAGCACTTCAATTATTGTAGGAACTCACTCCCATACCGGTTTCTAGAAAATTACTCACATTGCAAAATGCAATGCTATTATCTGCTCTAGAGACAAAAAATATCCTCTCGAACATCCACAGCTGCAAGCGAATGCAAATGGAATGCTGTGACCCAGACGAAGTGAAAGCAATTTGCAAAACTATTTTGTTCAACAATGAAAACACGACAATGTAGAGCACGATTAGAACAAACACGAAAGCAATGGAAGGGGACTGCAGGTGATGCTCCTGTTCAGGAGTCACTACAGTGGACTCCTTCGGCCGCGCCTGTTCTAATTAGCGAATTCCAATTATCATTCCACTCCCAGTTCCTTCCTGCAGCGTCGGAATTTTAGAGCGGGTAATTTTATAATTCAGTCCGGGTGAAGTCACTGCATTTCTAATTAAGGTTTGCCAGCCATCATCGCCGATGATCTGCGAGATACGAACGCCAGGGTAGCGGGAGCTAAAAATGTGTGTCAGACACTTGACATTAAACATTAAATGAAATGAAATTGCCGACGCTCCATGTTTGGCATCTATTGCTGATGACATCGTTTGACAACTCTCCATGGATGCGAGCGAGCACCTAATGACCTGTAACTGCTCTCCACTGGAAAGCTGTGCTTCTGCGCTGCGTGGGTGAAGTGGGTCGTTGGTGTTCTTGCGGTCGAAGTCGTTTGTCGGAGGGTGTACTGTACGGTGATACGGGGCGTTAAACGCGATAAGCGATGTTCCCCATGTTCGCTATGACAACCTTCTCCACAAAGTGAAAAATCCACGCAGTCTGATTGCCTTACAGTAGGTCAGAGCCGAGAAAAATGGAAAACACTCAACCCATTGTCTTTATTAAGGCGTAGAGCCGCACTCAAATAATCGAATGCAATGCAGAACATGGTGACACTCAACCAAGTCACTAGATAGATGTCCACAGCTTTTGGATTCTTCTTTCGAGAGGATCAGCAAAAAAAGTACTTAGTGATTCAAATTATTTTCGCACGAAAAAGAAATAAATGCAAATAGCAATAAATGAAAGCAATAAATGTTGTAGCGACGGAGGAGCTCAGAAAGCGCACGAACAAACAAACCCCGAAAGGCAGACGCACTAAAAATACAAATTTTGCCCAACAAATATAAATAAAAAACTGGAACTAAGTGGTGAGGAGAAAGAAGTGAGAGACAGGGCTCGCCAATTCTCAGACAAGGTAAATAAAGCGAACGACCCCCGGAGCCACGAAAACCCAAGCTGATCTCACAGCTCGGATAAGTGTCTCACAGAAAGAGGAAAGCGTTTGTCTATGTTGTAAGCTTGAAGTCGTCATCCTACACCGAAAGAAAAACATAAAATCGTAATGTCACTTTTTTGGTAACCAAAAAAATTCAAAACATTTACATATATTCTAAAAGTACAGGTGCTGCTGGTCCGGACTAAGCTTGTATTTTGTAGAATATCGTGCCCATTTTTGCATATTTTTTTTCTCTGCAAGTTCTGGCAGTAGTAACCGTCGACGGAGACGTCGCCACTGCTTGTAGTTCAAGGTGCACTGGTGAGTTGTTGAGAGGCTGACAGGCATGCGGGTGCAGTGGAGACTGGTTGGCACAGACGACGCTTTGGGGCAAGCAGCAGGGTCTATGCTCCCGAGGGCGCACTGCTGACCAATTTCTACAGTCCGCCAAGTACAGGCACCAAGTCATTCCGTATGAGCACTGTAAATTGACAATGATTGCCCACAATTTGCTCAACACAAAACGCCACAGAATCGAGCAAGAAAGTCTGGGAAACCCAGTTGAACCGAGATGCAAATACAAAACGCGCTGCGAGCAGTTACAGATATCCCACTGCAGATAGAGACGCAAGTGCTGGAATCGCAGCTACTTTATGGGTATGTCTCTATCTGCGACTTGTTTTCAGTTTGCCGGGAAGCCGTCTCATAACTCTGGCCACTTAAGTTGTGGGGCAGCCTCGTCCGGTGGGGGATCACAAATCATCGCGGGTACCGCGGAGGGTTTCTGAACCGCCGGTAGGGCATCTTTCTTAGCGAATATGTAAGCAGCTCCAATGATTTTTAATTAAGATTGATGGTAATGAAGTCGTTTTAAGCCTGTCGTCGTCCTTCCTAATTGACCGCTCATGTTAGGCAGGCATCACACCGGCAACGAGCATTTCACTTGAGCCTCTAAATACTATATCCTATATCCAATCCTATAGATCCTTAGATGGATTGAACAACGCAAAAATAGTGCGACTATTTGGCTTTTCCAACTGACTCTGGAGTAATACATATTTTAACAAATTGTAATTGTAAAATTGAGTAAACCAACCAAGCAAGCTTGCACATGGTAATCTATCACTGGAGCCGACACTATCGACGCTAAATCTCATGTGCCTGATGCGATTACATTTTTGGGCACAACAAACTGATAGTTATGAACTCCAAGTGCCGGGCGAGACGGGGGAAAATGGGGTACCGTTAGCCACGACTTGAGCCGGGCTAATTGCAACGTATGCCAGTGTGCTATATGTGTGGTGCAAGTAAACCAGTTTGCCGCGTTCAGCTATCCGCTCAAAGTCAACAAGCGTAATCTTCACTGCACGTGGGGCAACTATCCACAGAGGAGGCCGAATTCGAAAATCCGCTAGAACAAAGAGGCCGCCAAAGGAAATGGAGGCTTATGAGCGGAAAATGCAATTGTGCGCTCGAGCAATGTCAGGAGGATGTGGTCATGGATTAGAAGCCCTAAGCTTAAAGCGAACTCGGCTACATTCTACCTGGCCACACCTCCCCGTTCGCTCATCGATATTGGAACGCGTGCTGTTTTGCATCAGCCAGTTTGCGTCCCGTTTCATACACTAATGAATGACTATAACCATCAAGCTCCAGGATCATAAAATAAATTAGCTAATTAATGGCCAGGCCAATAAAAAAGCCACGAGTCCGCTGACCGTCAACTGTGTGCCATCAGGCAGGCCATTCAAGGTGTGAAAAGTTCATAATTTTTGAGGTCAGCCCGTTCCCGCGCCCCATTGGTCACGTTCTATCTTAACCACCACAGAGACCAGTCAATAAGGGTCTTCGAAGGAATGTTTTCGAATAAGGCGACCCATTAGACCGCCTGCTGTGCTTGTAATTACAGATGCGAAATACGCCCGCGCAGATGCAGACTCTTATCTCGATTGGTTGGCGCCATACTTTGCTTGAACGGTTGGAGGGGGTGGGGGAGGAGGCGGCAGTGGCAGAGGAAGTTCAATATTACGGTGCACTCGACGTTCAGAGTGGACAAACAAACAAACGGCATTTTAATTGGAGCTGACACTTGTGTTTGTGAATATCCAGGTTGTGCTGAAATTTTGAACAACCCATGCAAATGTCAACAGCAGACGCTTAGAAATGTGGCACACCACACATAATACAAATCCCCTTCCCTGAGTGGCGACAATTCAGGCTGAGCTGTGCAGAGGAACGCTTCGGGGACCTCGTAGATTTGAGTGTTTGAGATGCCCATAGTGGGAGCTTGAAATTCTCCATTCTGATTTCTACCACAACCCAACCACGAACTCAATCAGCTAGTACAAAGTGCCTTCCATAAATCAATAACACACAATTTCAGTGACCCAGTCCATTAGCCAGAATCAAATACGAAACAATAGAGCTGGCTGGCAACTCGGACAATTTGCAGGAAAAATCTTGGCAGGACTCTTCTGAAGCTGGCTAGTTTTCTGTGACCAGTCACATGGAAAGTTCATTTGGATTCCAGGAAAGAGTGCCGAGCAGCGGACCTTTGCAGTAGCAATTTTGCAGAATGTATATAACCTGTCTTTTATTTGCAACAACAACGCGGTCGGCAGCCAGTACACCATGTCAAGTGGCAAAACAGGAGCCCAAACATGAGACATTTGCTGACATGACACGGCGCCAACACAAACCAGCGGGGACACTCCACTCAAACTGCGTAGTGCCAGGCATAGGACCCTGCCTATTGATTTTCCATTGTAACGTGGACATTTTCGTCCTTGTTGTCCCGTCACTCTGGCATTCGTTGTCAAGCACTTATCGCTAATACCCAATAAAGGCTTTTTGCAATGCTTCCTTGGTTGTGTGGGATTCGTAGGGCGTGCATTCTGGAGAAGATTTACTCAGCAGCTGCCGCACCTGGATTCCAATCGTGTGGTTCACCTTGTTCGAGGCTCCGTCTGTCTGCAGTCACTGATCGAAAATGCAATTCAGCCCGGATTGCCGGGAGGCTCACGGTATGGAAAGAAGGAGGACGGGATATCTAAATCTCACCTCCGTCGCGCACTTATGAGTTTGACTGCAAACAGCTGTGCCCGCAGTACTTCGGGAGCTATGGGAACGGTTGCGCGCTTTTGTGTATCTTAAATTTAGCGTTAACTTCCAAGTTCTCGGCTGCTTTTTACTGTGTGCCTTCCTGGCGAGTTTCACCCCCAAGGAAAGTGAAAAGTTCCGCATCCGAAATACGTCTTTTTACAGCACACCAACGCAAAGCGGTTTTCGTCGCCGATGCTGGAAGTAATAGCGACGGCGGAAGACAAGCTGAATGGGCTATAGAGAGGTGGGCACAAGGACTTCACTTCTAACAAAGCTTCCTGAAAGGTTGATTGGAAACTTGAGGAATAGGGCAAAATCCTGCCTTGTACCAAAACCATTCCAAAGAGTTAGATTACTCGAAGGCTAAATTATTTGCGCTTTAAGCCAACCCGTTAGCCCTTCAGAGTAACGACAAACAAACGGTTTCAAAGGCACGCAATCCACTTTAGAGGAGGACTTGGGTCTAGAAGGTGTGAGAGTGTCGAGTATGTTAACGGCCAGAATGCAAGTCATGTGACTTTTCCCCGGTCCAATGCGAGTCTAAGGGGTGACAAGTATGTGGGCAGGAAACCAAGGAGCGGGTCAGGAACCAAGCCGCCCTCGAAACGCGGCCAATAAGTCCAACGACAATGTGGGCAATTTTGAAATTTATCACAACAGAGGAGAGCCAAAGGGTCCTGGCGAAGGGCACGCACTGCCATGAGACCTTAACGGGGTGGTTTCCACATTATAAACGCCGCAGGATGCACCCAGGAGAAGCGTGGAAAATGCCTCGGTTCGCTGTTCAGAAATACCGGGCCAAATAACCATTTGTGTGTGGAAATAAATTTTTACTTTATGTATCTCGCTTTGTTTGCTTTATTTGTTTACAGAAAAGTGAAATAATTGGCAGTGGGTGGGCGCAGCTAGACGGCCGATTTGGGACCATATCCAGGATCTGGAACGGAGCACGTGCGGTTTACGAATGTCGCAATAAATAGTACTTGCAGCACAGCGGGGAGTTGAAGCAAACCGAAAAGTGCATAGTTCTCCAACGCCAATATTGGCACTTGTTTTCCAACCGGAAAATCTTGCTATATAGCCCATTGGCGGAAATGCAGATGGAATTCCCATGGAGCAGCCGAATAGGGAGTTGGTAAGGATATTACTCAATATTTCAGACCACCCCTGTGGCCAAGAAATCTGCTCAAGCCGAGGGTCTTTCTCGCTCAAAGTTTGACTCACGAGAACCAAACAGAACAACAAGGGACAACGGCACAACAACAAAAGCGGAATAAAGACAGCAATAGCAAAATAATAAAATAACAAAATAAGCGAATGCCACTTCCAACCCCCCGGCTGCCAGTCTGCAGGATGTACTGCCCGAAAAATAGAAGCCACGATTTGTGAGTGGCAACAAGAGCAGGGGCTCACGGCTCACGGCTCCGGGAACGTGTAATGCTGTAAGCAGGGCCAGACGCCGAGCAGTACTGAGCCAAACCACCCCTGGGTGGCACAGGCATGGATGGGTTCGGCGGCAGAGGACAATGCCTCAAGAAGAAGCAGCTGCTGTTAGTTGCTCACAGGCGTCTATCGCCTTTTGCGTTTTCCTTTTTCGTGAGTGTCTCTGCGCGTCATCGTCGTCCTCGTGCCCATTCTTGGACTGAGTCCGGAATCTCCTTCACAGCGCCGCGCTCACGCTCATCTTGTTCCCGTGCACTCGACAGGCTGTAAGAAAAGCTTGAGCCAGAAAGCGAAATCCCACAGAACGTGATTCATTCACGAAATTCTCCCATAGCGGCTCTGAAGTCAAGTCCTGGAGACTGCGACCCGCTCTAGTTTGTCTGGTTCCCTCAAACCCCGAATGGCATTCATGTGATTCACCCAGACAGCAAATCATCGTGCTGAGTGAACCCAACACTAGACTAGAATAGAGGATGCTGCAGATGCAATGCAATAATAGGCTACCTTCGACGAAATTCAATCATAATCCAATATCCATCAATTTAACCCAATAAACAAGCACATTTCAAGATCGCATAGCATAAATGCCATAAACGGAGCCGATTCAATCACTTTACATAGCATTGAAAAACTGAGTCATAATCGCGGGAGCCGATAGAAGAGAGGAGAATTCGATTCAAGGTTCCCACATACATCTTCGATATGATGACATCACGCGCCACCACGGAGCCAGGGATTTGTTTGCAATATTTCAATTAAGTTTAATGTATTGTCAGCTTCGATCGGTAAAATACTCTACAAATGTACAAAGCAAATTAAAAATGTTCCAAATTTTTCTAAAGTAAAAATTAAATATATTCCAATATGCTTAACTATCATTTCATTGTAACCCTTAGTCAAGAAAACCCCCACCAACACAGAAACTCATCAGCCCCACTAAAATTGCCTTCTGTCGACGGAGTGCACGACCTCTCTCATGCCTGGCGTCCATCAAACAAAATCGATTTTCATTTTTGGGAGTGCTTGGAGGTCCCGGAACCAGGCCTACATGCACCATTCCGTCAAATAAACAAAGCGAATCGTAGTCAACCTACCGCAATCCGAAACCCAACTGAGCAACATCAGTCTTTATGCATATATCTATGCGAGCTTGGGAGGCTATATGGGCCATCGCGTGCTCGACGCAAGTTAATTGGGCAGAGAATAAAATTTCATAATCAACAACTGCTAGCAATGGGAAATTTACGACGTTCCCCCGAGCTGTTGCTCTCCATTTTGGGCCATTAACTAAAGAACTGATGACTCATCGTGCCTCCCACGAATCCTGCGACCTTCACCAGGATCTGAGAGAGACCACAATGCGGCCAACGGCTTCGAATCGAATTAACTGCCAACTTTTGTTCATATCCTGAATCCTGATATCAAGCCAAGGTTTCGTTATCCCCTTCGCTGCCTTCGCAGACAATTGCTCTCGCCCCGCGTCCTTCCCCCTTTGACTACTCCTCGAGCATTTATTTGTTTTCGTGCCGATGTCCTTTGCCCTCCAGCTCAGCTGTGTGCGTGTGGCGTCAAATAAGTTTCCTTCCCAGGAGCAGGATGTCGGAGAGGAGGCGTCAAACGAGCGAACGACAACTTGGCGCCATTTCAATGCCGCCAAGCTTCAATGGGGCCCACTTGGAGCTATGAAATGTCAAATATGCATGGGACGTTCTAAGAGTTTTTAATATCCAATCATGTTACCAGGCACCGTAAATATATTCAGCTGTTGAAAGTGTTCATGAATGAGTTGCACATGTACATTACATCTCTGTCACTAAGACCGCAGTAACGAGGTGTGATTAAAGCAAGAAGTAAATATATTAGCACACATGTGTTGTTTGGCTGATGATATCACACACCAATGGCACCCAGAAAGAACGGCAACAATCGAGTGCCATCAAAAATCGTTCCAATATTATGTAAATTTGCGAAAATAAGTAGATGACGAGAGAGGGAAGAGCGATCTCCAAACAAATCGAACCCAAGCAGAAGCATCAAAACGGGAAAATAAAACAAGTTTTGATGGTGGACTGAGGAGTCGAGAGCTTTGCGAGTGGACCACGCGAATGAGCAAATCTAATAAAAAACAAAGAGAGAATATATGTATGTTAGCTGGGGAGCTTATCAGAGATCTTCTCTTCTCTCCTGGCCAGGCGAAATTGGAACTGACTTTAAGGGCCTATATGTCTGGGCATTGTGAAACTCCCTTTGGAACAGGACACAAGCACAGCAGAGTTTGCGGGGTTTTCAACTCGATTAACATCGAAAATCGATTCTTGCCCTCGGGGGGAGCCCGGAAGCACTTACAGCTCTGCCGAGTCGTAAATGCGAAGTTCCACGGCCCCCATTTACTCAACGACGTATGCTTATTAGGTCGAACGTGCCCTGTCACGGGACTCCGGGCCAGGAAACCTGTCTGCGGCAGGGTTTCCGGACGGGCCCCATCCTATTCCAGCCCCAGCAGTAAAGCCTTTGATTATGTTGTCCCGGGATCCCTTGGGAACGGGCAAACCTTGTTGTCTACCGTTCGTCTGGTCTTTCAAAATTTACAGCCTCCCAAAAAAGCGGAATAGAAGCACCGGCACGTTTCTCTGTCCTTTGAAGATTTTGCAAGTTTAATTTATGTGGGTTTGCTTTTCTTTTCCACTAGCAGTCTCAGCGCACATTAAAAATTCATTATCAGCATAAAGCTGGAAGGTTTCGGGAAGATGGGGTGGCTCAGCTTACCACGACAATTCAATGGAAAACCAGGAACTACACGTGCAATTATCATCGCTGTCTGACCCAGTTGCTTCAAGGAGAAACGATGGCTTGCTTACCTGAATCGATAATTCCTGGCTGCACGTTAGTTTGCCATCCAATGAATCCTATTCGGAGGCTCTCACTTAGGATCCTGGAAACGAGAAACCATAGACAATACGTGAGAGTTTGGCGGAACTAGTCGCGACTTCGTCTTATCCTTAACAAAGCACTCGCGACAACAACAATCGATTCTGTTCGTTTGCAGTTAATTCTTCGGCGAATGCAAATCGAATTCGCTATTGCGCTCTAATTTCGACACATACACACGCATACGCGCATACACTCTCGCCACACACACACACACGAGCACAGAGAAACTGGTCAGCAGGCGAATGACGTCATTGCCAAGGATGCTGCGCGCATCTCAAGAACGCTGCCAGAAGTCGCACTTCATTTAAGGAACTTTGTTCTTGCTCGTAGTTGGATTCACTGAAGTCCGCTTCCCCAGTATTAACAGTTCGTAAGGAGCCCGCCAGATATTTTATTAAACTCAATTAAATTGCGACTGGCGCCAAGCACTCACATCTGGCTGTGATACTCGGAATTGGACTTACTGAATGGGACTTCAAGCGCGGACCTTCACCGTTCCTCGAAAAATTCAAAATTAACTGAAAGTATCCGCACGTCCGCGCATCTGCACAACGGTTTATTGAAGTTTGGTTTTACCAAGAACTGATTCGAAGAGAGGACAGCACGAGAGACCCGGCAAAACACCAAAAACAAAAAGGCGCTATGGTATTTTGATGATGCGTCCTACTAAATGAAGAATGAAATCATATGGCAACGCTAGCAAATGTCTACATCTACGTATATGTCAAAAGTATGATCGACATACGCCAGACTTAGGTTGCAACAATTTGACCAATATTATAATTTGAAAAGTGAGTTGATTCCTTTGCTATATCCGAATATGCGACTGACTTTGAGACTTTTAATACTTTTAGTGAAATCGGCAAAAAAATTTAATCTGATTTCTATTCTGGATGTACTCGATTCCAATCGATACCGCTTGGTTTGAAGCCGGGATGATTTCGATCATAAGTCCGGTCATGAACCAGGGGAAGCTGTTGCGATACTTTGCTAAAAAGATAATCTATAATAGAGGGATGGAATGGGCGACCTGAAAAATGTTCGAGGATGATGCTTAAAAGCAAAAACTAGATGCGATCCATCTGTAAAACCTTAATCAGTGACTTCACAATTCGATGAGCTCAAAGCGCTGCCGTGGCCGCCTTGTGTACTAAAACATATCGATGCATCGATATGTCCGAACGGAATCGGAAGGCATCGATTACCATCGGACTCGAAAAGTACTCGGTCGGCAAAACGGCAAGCGGCGAAAAACAGTGAAAAAAAAAGGGGGAAAGCGAAAAGACGTGCTCAGGAACTGCGGTCGAAGTCTTTGTGAGTGTGTGTGGGTGCAGCTGTCGCCAAACAAATGAAAAGCGCCTGGCTTGCATTGAAAACGGTTCCAAAAAAAATCGGAAATGTCCACAGGCATCCAGCGGATGCAGCGACCTCTTCGCCGGCGTCGGGACGCCGCCCGCTGAAACTGCAGGGCCGAATTTGGCTGCATTTGCACAAACGCTGTGCTGACGCGGGGAAATGGGAGCATAAAAACCGAAACTTGTGTGCGAAATATGCGAATTTGCGAAACCTTGGCTCCCAGTGCGATCTCTGTGTGTGTGTGTGTGAGCCGTGCAGTGTGTCGGTGTTGCAGAACGAACCAAGTGGGAAGCAAAGCGAGAGAAGACGAAGAGGAAGAAAAGAGCCGCTTGTACCTGCTCCGAAAACTGAAACATCCGAAATCGGAGGAGCATTTGGTGAAAAGGGGCTCTGATAGTGTTTAGCTGCAGTTTTCGGAGATGCAAACTGGTTAATTGCTACGTAACGCTATTTTTCCGCTAAATTACTTTACCACCCCTCCTTCTACGTTCAGCGGCGACGTTGGCTTAAGAAAATGAAAATGTGTGGCCATATTTTTTCCTCTCCGTCTGCCTCCGTCTTTCTTTCGCCTTCGCGCTCTCCCTTTTGAAACTCTCGCCGCGCGCTGTTCTCGCCGCCTCCGTTTTGTGCCGCACTTCCGAGATAAAGAACGCAAACGCGAGATAAATGCGAAATATTGTATCTGAGGAGCGAGGCAACATACTCATTGTTCTCATCGATTTGTTTTGTCCGACAGAAAAGTGCGTTGCATCCGAAAAGCGAATATCCAGTATCCAAAATCCATTATCCGAAAGCCGCTGATTACCGACAGACAAGGAATTATTTAGAGACCGCCAGATCGCCGCCAAAATGTCGGAGGAAGTAGATCGCAACGATCCGGAGCTCAAGTACCTCTCGGTGGAGCGCAACCAGTTCAACGATCCGGCCACGCAGGCCGAGTGGACACAGAAGCGTCTGGTGTGGGTGCCACACGAGAACCAGGTGAGTCTACTTAACTGTATTGCCTACCTGTAGAGCCTGTTCCTGCGCTGGAACCAACCTCTGCCACGGGATTCCTACCCCGGCTGACTCAGTGCGGAAGCCACGCCCGATTCACTACCTGGGTAAACCCTACAGATAGCCTAAATGCAACAGGAACTGCCACAGTTGAGATAAAAATACAGTCGATACATCAGAACACTGTTTATTTCGCGAAGTTAGTCACTTATGTTTTTTTTTTTTTTTTTTTTTAAATTTGTACTTAATAATTTTGTACTTAATTTTCGTTTAATTTTCATGTTCTTTTGCGTAAAAAATTGTCAAATGTAACTAAGAAAATCTAATATCTAAGTAAAACTTCGCGGTAAATGGTTATAATAGAACATACTCTGTTCGACACATCGTAATAATATTTTAGCCCCAGCTGTACGTGCTGTAATCAATTTTCGCAGTGTTTGTCCCCGGCTTTGGGCTCCTTATCAGCCAACACCTTTCCGAGCCATCCGGCTCACTCATCGATTGGTCATGAATCACGCTTCGCCGATCCGTTTATTTTTAATTTTGAACAGGGCCAACTTCTTTGAATTTTCATTACATTCGCACCGCGGTGATAAACTTGGGTAAACATCCGTCGGCGTCGATGCTGAATCACTCATTTCTCCTGCGCTGATGCTGAATTAATCTCACCGCAGTAGTGTGCCAGATTTAACGGCTTACTTGGCCAAATCCGCGACCATTTGCTACCAATTTGCATGCAGACGCTCTTCGACTCAGTGACTCACCTCCGAGGGAGAGTGGAAGCAGGAATGGCCCCACTAAGAGCGGGCCAAAACAAGTTTTCAACGTGGCTAGGTATTTGTATTGTGGACTTGCTTGTGTGAGGCTTTCGGCCCTCAACCACACATTTAGCCAGGCCAGCAAAGAAACGAGCCGAGATTGTGCAAAGAGTTTGGGCGCCCACTCTTGGCCTATAAATTCGATCTCAAAACTTTGGTCGACTGCTAGTGATCCAGCCATATGATAACAAGCTGATTGTTTTGCTAATTTCGGCGTGGCTTGTTATTCTCTTCTTTAGCTTGAAGCGTTTTCTTTCAGGTGTCATTCAACTGCATTCCAACGACTTAATTTCAAGACCATAAAAAACGTAAACAGATAAAATTAGCAACCGCTCTTTTTCCCCTGGCTGCCCGTAATTGCTGTATTTGCCAGAGATAATTCCGTACATAGAATGGTAGCACTTTTGGGTGACTTCGTATAATAAAAGCAGCACCGAAAACAAAAGCCAACAACTTCACATTTTTGTGTAATTACGCGATCACTTAAACAGACACTTACTTTACAATGGAATCTCACAAAAAGACAACGGCAGAGATAAAACCCAGAAATAAAACGAAAATAACGAAACGCTCGATTGTCATGAGTGGTCCGTCGGACGGTGGCACAGACTGTCTAAAGGCTAAAAAGTCTTTGCGACTGAGCGACTGACGAACGGCACATGAGACGGGTGGGAATAGTTAAAAATTTGCATATAGCGCAACTGTTGCTCCGCTGGAATGTCCACAGATACAGCTACGTCTTAACGGGAACGGACCCGTCCAAAAGGGTATTCGCCAATTGTGTCAACACTCCACTCGTTTCGTTTCCAGCAACTGTTCCAGCTTTTCGAAATGTAAGCGAATTCGCTGAATAATGGCGGCGTCAGTCCACGTACGTGATATCCAAATTCAGTAATTTACTGGTGGATACACAAGGAGCCCTTTTGTTCGTGGCTACATTTCGTTTCATGTTGTTTGCTGACCAGCGATGATTCATCGTATCAATTGCACAGAGAGCAGTTTATTGGTAGGGATTAGATATATGCACATAGAAGGTTTCGGGTAATGAAAATAGGTTAATGTATATTTGCGATCTTGAAACTATTTAAATGCTGTTACTTTTCTATTGTCCAACGATGGAATTGAAAGTTAATCATTTGGAATTCGTAAACACGGTGGAAAATGTGTTTACACTTCTTCTCTTTTTCTCTCTTCTTCGACGCTAATGCTCTTCTTATCCGCTGTCTTTGTTCAGGCATTCCTGAATGCCTCACTCCCGCGACCAATCTGAAAACTTTTTATATTGTTAGCCAAATTGAAGTCGGCTTAACCTTCGTCATGCCCAGAGAATCGATTCGATTGTAACGAACGGCGATCATTAGGGGGTCTCTGCTCACCCACACATGCTGCGGTTCATACTTCCAAGCTTGTCTGTGTGCTGCTCGTATTTATAACCAACGAAACCACTTTGGACTTTGTTTGCGACCACTCCCACTCCGCTTCCCCGCCCCCGCCCTGGGCCTTGCCGCGATGGGTTCTGGCGGAGATGCCCGTGCCGCGCGAGTGTGTGTTTTCTTTTCGGTTACGGCAATGACAAACGTAGCCAGCTTTCGACTCTCGTCCGTCCGGTTTACGGTCAACGAACCTGCGCCTCGTATCTCGTATCACGTATGTGTAATATACGCTTCTTACCCTCTCCATCTCCACATCCATCCCCACACATGCATATGCGTTGATCGATTAAGCGAAGAAATAAAATAAAAGAGTAACAAATTGTAATGGGCCCATCCATCGTTCGCATTTGGATCGTGATGGAAAAAAGTGGGGACCGGGGGGACCTATTCATTATTCTGTTCATATTTACATTTTCGGAATAGTGTAAACAAAAGAAGTTGGCGAAAAACATACGCTCCCAGAGAGTAAATAATGGCCACAGATATATCTCAAAATCACCAATATTCTCATGCGTGCTCTTCGGCGGATACCTTGGCAAGTTCAAGGTTGCGGTTGGGCACCCAAAAATGGTCAAACCCAAATCGGGGGCTACCCTCTAGAATGCCCTCCTTCCCAACTTTCTTACTTTAATTCCCGCCTGTCTGATCATCAGCAACATTAGCGCTCGCTTTGCTTCTAGGTGTTGTTTATATATTTTCTTTGGTTTCGCTTCACCGATTGCCTGGAATGCCCGAGATGCCGTTGAGCGAGAATCCGAGACTGATGACCTCATATGCCCCAGCCTCTCGCAACTGCCTCGCTTGGTAACTTCGGCCAATTTCCCTGGACCGATAACTCCAATTCAGCTCTTGTGGGGCATTCCAATATCGTGATTCACGCACCAACTGTCGCAGCGGCTATGGCATTTTCCGATTCGGCGAACTTTTAGCTTCTTCTGCCACTGTCGCAAGCCCTGTGTATGGTTTGTCCAAACTGTCAAACGTTTTATGCGCAAATGTTTTGCAGGCTGACAGCGGCTGCCCACAAAACAGGCAGACGCCTGGGAAATGAATTTAGATACAGCGAAAGTACTCAAAATTTAGGCCTCTATACATGCAGACATGCTTTACCTAATGACTAATCTGTAAACGCACCGCGAAAATAATTTGCCGTAGGACCCAGCTGAGTATTCAAACGAAGTCGTTACATGCTCTAAATGGTTTCATATACGCCATATATGCCCGAGAATAACGACTTTCTTATGGCTGTTTATCAACAGTACCGGAAAAGCGCAAAGATAACACAGGCAAGGCAAGAACCACCACGACTCTGGTTTTTCCGAAACTGATCGCTGGGGCGTGTGCGTATTTAACTTAATGGACCCGAACCGGGCTGGGATGTATTACAGATGCTTCTGCCCTGCATCGGCAGGCCGTTGTTGGTCTTAATGCATTTCTGTTTTGCAGCGGCGGCACGCCACTCCACCCTTTAATGACTGAGTTACGGGTTGCCCCTGATTTGATTAATGCCAATGCGTCGCGTGAACATGCTTCCCCTTGTTGTTGTTTCACTTGACTTCTAATTGAAGATGTTATTCTGTTGGTGTTCGATTAAATTTCATATTCTTAGATGCAGACGTTTCGGAGAAGACTCGAAAGTAAGCCCATTTAGTAGCCTGATTTAGTTATGGGTACTGCACTTCGAACGGTTCAACATCAGAACTGGGATGCTTTCCAAAAATCCGCGCCTTGAACTTGCTAGGTACGCGGGTCGGAGAGAAGGAACCAGACAAGCGGACAGACAGTTGCATCTGCCTCCCGTTGTTCTGGGTCGGTTCTTGTTCCGTCTGCCTGCGCCACTTGATTGGGTGCAGTTCTTCCCTATGCATTTCAATTGGCAGCGAGAGAGCGGAGGCTGAGTGGTTTTTTTTTCTGGCGCTTGACTCATGCGGCGTCATTGCACTTGTTGTGTTTATCGCCTTCCCGCTGAGATGAAGAAGAGAAGCGTACGAAACAGAGATGGCAACCGTGAATAACTCTTTCTATTTTCTTTTACAGGGCTTCGTGGCCGCCAGTATTAAGCGGGAGCATGGCGACGAGGTCGAAGTGGAGTTGGCCGAAACCGGCAAGCGGGTGATGATCCTGCGGGACGACATACAGAAGATGAATCCGCCAAAGTTCGACAAAGTCGAGGACATGGCCGAGCTGACGTGCCTAAACGAAGCCTCCGTCTTGCACAACATCAAGGACAGATACTACTCTGGCCTAATCTATGTGAGTACCTCGAGTTATAGTACATATTCCCTATCTTAAATGTTTGTGTTGGCTGCCCCAAGTTTCCGCCGCGCCAGCTGCCGGCAATGTGACGATGATGATGAAACTAAGTAAACACACCGCCCCTCTTCACACAATCGATTTCGCTAAACTGAAAATTTTGAAAGGCATAACTTTATAGAGGCGTCTTGGCTCATCGCATTTCTATTTATTTAAAAGCATCGCAAATATTTAAGACTCCGAAGCTCAATCACTCAATCCTTTGCTGCATTCGTCACAGGCCGAATGATTTATAAACATTAACTCACTCTTTCGTCCTCTGTTCACCCGATCACCCGCAAAGCATATCCGCTGTTAATTGGCATGCCAAAAGCGCTTTGGTCTGAGTAGAAAGCCAGCAAAAAGTTCATTTTCGATTCGATGAGAAACGAATTTCAAGTGGCGCATTTAAATTCGACTCCATAAATTCCAGCTGCTTTGCTTTGCGACTGTTCCTCTTATTTTTCCTCTTATAAATATCATTTATTTAACTTCTGCAATGGCGGGCTTCAATTGATAAAGATTTATCTGTTCACATAACTTAACTTATCATACAAGTTAAATTTGAAGCGTTAGTTATGTTTCCTAAAGTTGGTAAATGTTTATAAGTCTTTTTGGATTTGTAGATTAATAAAAACATCTTAAACAATTTTGAATTAATTGAAAATAAATAACATCCGTAAGTTGCTCGTTAAATATATAAATCAGGTTTTTTCTTGACTTAAGTAGACTCGTACTTCCTGCAGCTCATTTAAGATTTTCCTTTGCTATGGAAAGCTACCCTTCGTCACTAAGCAAAGTCTAGCAACATGTTTCAAGGGTATGTTGCCGAACTTGGCTTCAGTTCTGGATGCTTGTCTATGCCACGCCCCCTTAGCCTTGATTCTCTGTTGACTCGGCGAATATTCGCCGCCCTGAGGCAGGTTCATTGCGACTTCTTTTTTCATTGTTATAACAAATTATGTGCCGCTTTTAAAATACTTTATGTACTGCGCCTGCTACTTATCGCAGTCTTTCTCCCTCTCGCTTGCACGTTTTAATTTAATGGCTGTTGCTGCCAGTTTTTGATGTGGGCGCGAACTACTTTAAATTTGTTTATATCATTGTGGGCCAGCCATGCTTCAGCGCACTTGCCATTGTCGTTTTTGTTGCTAAATTCGAGCGCCGCTTTACTGTTTACACAACCACGCCACGCACACATCTTGCGTCCCTTTGTCGCTCTTACCACGGCCTGTCCCACTTAATTCTCTTGCCAATTGTTGCTAACTTGTTGCACGAACAACGGTGGGGGATTGAGACGGCGAGGGAGCGGCAGCCGGGGCTGCACTTAACGGCATAATTATTATAATTTGTTGACATTTAATTCGATTTTTAAATTTCATTTAAATTAATTCGCCGGGCAGCTGCCGGCTGACGGTAGCTTGTAGTCTAATTAATATGCGTCGGCAAGAAGAATGTATCTTGCACACCCATGGCGCTTTGCTCACATATGCTAATCAAATTGTCAACACTTCAGCAACACCTCAGAAAATCAAAAAATCGGCAACAAAAACGACACAAGTATAGACATTTCGATATGGGCGGAAAATGCTATTTAGTGACCGTAAATAGTTCATAATCATATTATTCTTTTTTGTAATTGGAATGATAATTTTAAATATTTTTTTACTAGCAATATAATACAAGTTGAATACAAAAATTATGAATATACACAGTCCATTGGAAAATGTCTAGTCTTGTAATTTTGTCAAACATCTCCTTCTGATGCGCTCGATTGCACATGAAATTGGGTTTGAAGTATTCCACAAAACATTTGCTTCTGCCCATGTTGTTGTTTTAATTAATTGATTTACGTCCACCGGGTGACTGGGTGCAATTGCTCAAAAGCAGTCTCAATATTACCTAATGTATTTCGTGTGCTTTTTGCGCGGCTGCGTTGGCAGCTGAAAGAATCGCACTTGACAACGCAGCAGCGTCAAGGAGATGATGACGTTGGCAACTTGGCTGTTGTTGCTGTCTCAATTCCCAGTCGGTCCTGACTACCTGTGAGGGGCACTAATTGAACTGACCAGCAGAATTAGACAGGATGACTTAATAATGTAGGGTTGCAGTGACACTTGGCCAGATTTAAATAAGGAATGTAAATGAAGCACGACATGTGGCAAATAAAATATGATTCCCGCATCAGCTAAGCAATTTGTTCGCAGATATTGGCAAAACCGACACCACCTTGGCTCGTGCCCCTGTTTGCTTTGCTCTGCTTGCAACACGTCCTTTGAGCACCATGGCTTGAAGGCCCTTACCAAAAGCTGTTTCATTGAACGACAAACATTTTTGGTGCCTAACTTGAGTTTCTCTCCAAGCTCACATTCTTTGTATGCCAAATTTGAAATTGTTTCAAAACTCCAAGATGCAAACAAATCTCGCTGTAATTTAAATGGCTTGCGGCCATTTGCTAAACCTGCAAAATTTCATGTTTCGTGACCATATAAGGCTTTATATCAGGGCAGGTTAAGTGATTAATGACATTTAAGTGGACGGTAGAAATATGCACCAGGACTGTGAGTCAAGCCAACATAACCGATGTGATTCAAAGACGAGTGGAGCAAACATCGTCACGAGTCACTGCCACTTCTAAGCGGTTGCCAAAAACAGAAACAGCAGAAACTGAGAAAACAATTTCTTATGCCATTTTTGGATGCCTAACACACGCACACATACAAGGAAGGTGGCTGATTGGCAAGACGTGATTTTGACTGTTAATTGCGGGCCTAAAAGTGATTCATGTTCCTGCCGCCCTCCTCATTACCCTCACCCTCACCTGTGCAAAGAGTTGAGGGCATTTTCTCTACTACAATTTTTGCCAGCGGTACTTTCCATTTCGATCTGTGTGGGCTGGCCCACACTTCTCCGCCGCCTTTGATACCCTCTTGCGCGCTGCCGTGAAGCTCGCGGCACTCGCATCTAATGTTTGGCTGGATATGTATTTAAATGGTACAACAAATAGCAAAGCCGCATACTTAGTGCCCACGCCGCAGTCTCGGTCCCAATCACAGTCGCAGTTATGTAGGCTGCCGCTCGATAGATACCACCAACGGATTCGGATACAGATGGAGCGGCAGATACAGATACATGCGTTCGCTGCTTATGGTGGTGGCCAACTTTAAAGCACATGTCACGTTGACTTGGACACACATGCGAGCGTGTTAGCGTTTGGGTAACAATAACTAGGCCACTAAAAAGCAGTTGCCGGTGTCCAAAGCTGCCGTTAGCCCAAGCATCACTATGATTACCTGCAGCCCAATGGACAGCATTTATAGCTGGAAAATGATCAACCTTAAGAATGGAAATACATTGGCGTAAGATTTTATCTGACGCGATTTTTTTTTATTACCTCATGTTTGCAATCATACTCCCAAATGAAGCCCTTTATTCATTATAAGCAAGCATTAAGTATACCTAACAATAAATCCTTCGACTGATGGGTTAAGTAAGACAAACACTAAACAATTTCTTTATTTCAGACATATTCCGGTCTTTTCTGCGTTGTGGTCAACCCGTACAAGAAACTACCGATCTACACCGAAAAGATAATGGAACGGTACAAGGGCATAAAACGACACGAAGTGCCTCCGCATGTATTTGCAATCACGGATAGTGCCTATAGAAACATGTTGGGTGGTAAGTATCTCGATCCGGCACTTACTTTCCCTTTTCGATCCAGCTGCACACACATATGGGATGTGGAATGCCAGAATTATCAACAGCCCTTCTTATTTTCTCTGGTGCGCGATTTCTGGTCGCTATCAAAATTCCATTCTCCGAATAAGCAAGCGAAAATGTTTTTCAGACCTGATTAGATAAGAATTGGAAAAGTATACAAGAAGAGGGCATTTCCAGGAATAACGTTGAAGCGGGGTCCATACATGACACACTTTGCAGATATAACTCCATTGAGGTGCATTAGCATTCGAATTCATACACATCTTGTGAATCATCTGCAAATGTGCTGCTCTTCACCGAATGACTGTCTAATCCCAAACTGGTTTCCTTTTTTGGATTGAATTTTCAAATGGGATTTTTTCAGGTTTCCTTTTCACTTCTGTGCTTTTTAGTTCGGGCTTCACTGAGTTTCGATGGTTTGCATGTCCGTTCCAAGCGTAACGTCGCGCCGGGAGATGACTCACGGCGCTGGCTCCAGCGCAGCAGAGACTCCAGCTCGAGGCCAGGCGTATCTTACTGCGGCCATATCTATAGGTTCCTGCATGTGTGTGTTGTGTTTCCCCTGCTTGAGATTGGTTAACTAATATTGCGTATACGTGTCATTACCATATTTGGATCTAAAACTCAGCCCGGCTTCGCTTGGACAGCAGGCAACTTTGTTTGCCCCATCATCAGCTATGTTTTTGTTGTTGTCGTAAAAATGTTTAAACAAATCGACACCTCACTCTGGCTCACCATATTTCACGCTTATTAATTTTCGGCTTATGCACATTTTCTTGGTTGTATATTCGCGGTATTCATTTTTCGAGAAGTTCGCTCTTAAAGCCAAGCCATTGGGGAGTGGCATTTACTTTGATTTATTTCACTGGCCTTTAATAAACTTAGCCCAACCCCATCGCCTCCGACTCCATTGCCCTGAAACACGCACCGCATTCAGCTCCAAGCTGATCCGGGCATTGGGGAGCTGGACAAACGTCACAAACATTTATCTTTCTGTAATTCTCCAGCTGCTCCCCCGACTCGAGACAATCGCAAATCTTCAAACTTCCAATCTTCCAAAGTTCCAATTTTCATGGCATTCGTGATAAAATGAACACGCCCTGACTGCGAGTGTATGTATAACTGCATGCCTACATGCACATATATAGCAGTTAAAACCATCGCGAAATGTCCGATACTGGGCAGATGTTTTACCTGTCCGTATTTTTTCAGTTGTTTAAAGAAGTTTATTTTGGGAGTGAAGTCTGCTATGTGATACAAAATAAAATGTTTTTGCAGCTCTTCAATAAGTGGAAAAAGTAGAATGAAACTTATGATGATCGATCGTAGCTTCGAGCCATAAAATGCATCGGCTATCAATGACACATATTTCGCATACCCCTTAATTGCTGCGTAATAATTTGAGAAACTTTTAATTCGCCTTCTGAGCATTAAATTTATTAATGACACAAAAACTATGAAAGAATTTCCATAAAATGAAGTGTGGAGATACAAAAATTAGGCCCATGTATGGTCGGATATAGAATGTAGCTTGTGTGTACGTATAGATATGTGACTGGCTCTACCCATAATAATAAATACGGGGTCGTGATATGGAAGCAGTTTGGTTGTTTGGAGCTCCATGTCTCAGCGTAGATACATATATCTGACTCGCGTCTCTGCCTGAATTTGTGGTTAGCTTAATGCTGGATCGTATGACGAGGCTGTCAGTTGTGGTGGGGGGTGTGGTGATCCCGGGGTGCAGTGCGAATCTAGTTCGCTGTATTCTATATGGGATCATTGGCGCCATACCAATAGCTACAAGCAATTTACTGCTTGTGTGTGTCTGTGTCTGTTGTCTTTTGTATCTTTCAGATATGCAGGCTGAAATCAACTGTTTTGTTTTTAATATTAAAATATCAGTTGAGCATTAAGGCCTGGGCGAAAATCGGTTGATAGTTATTTACAGAATGATTTCATCTGATGTAGCATGTCTCATTTATCACCCATCCACCATTCTGTGTTTTACTTATGGTGCCTTTGGCTTCTTTTTTGCCCGCTTAAATTTGGGTCATCAGAAAATTCAAGCTGAGGTGGGCTTTTAACATTTTAATTACATTTTTGGCTGGTCACCCGCATTATTCCGCATATGAAGTGTGTCACTTGCTTACCTACTCACACTTTCACCTTCATTTTTTCTGCAGATCGCGAAGACCAATCGATTTTGTGTACTGGCGAATCGGGTGCTGGCAAAACGGAGAACACCAAGAAGGTCATCCAATTTCTAGCCTATGTGGCAGCTTCCAAGCCCAAGGGCTCGGGTGCGGTAAGTACAGAAGAGCAGAAACAGAAATGAGTCCCTAGATCCGAAGCAAATGCAAAGTTGTATGCCCCATTGGGTGGTGATATCTGCCAGAGAAATACAGTCCCATATGGGTTTTTTGGCTGGAAGCGCTTATTAAACTCACATTAATTGCACGCAAGCCAGACAATTGTTATTATTTGGTATTGTAATTAATGAGGCCAACAACGTTAGCGGAAAATGCACGACGCTCACATAAGCACATATGTATATGTTTGTCGTCGGCAGATTGGCTTTAATCCCCGTTCGAAACTATAACTTATTCGTGGGGTCTGCAGTATATATTCAGTATATCTGCTTTAAATTAGCAATATCAGTCAAGTTTTAAGTGTACTACGCTTTAGAGAGTAATCAGACCCGCTGACATTGCTATTTATACATATATAGGTTGTAAAAGCACCAATCGATCACCAAGATATTCCTCAATAACGACCTCAAGAACTAGAATAAGCTTCAGTTGAATTCAGAGATTCCGAGGGCTTAACTGATGCACCCCATATGGTGGATGACCGAGGGTAACGCTTTAATATGTGGATGGCTGATGACATGGCAGCTGGCTTATGTGCTTTTATATGTTCCCGGGAGCCGAAGCACACTTCATTAATCAAGAGCCATAGTTGCTGACAAATTTTGTCGTTTACAGCAATAAAATAAACACCATAAAAAAGTTGCGAGAATTGAAATTGAAAGGCAATTGATAAAAAAATTAAAATTAAATCGCAAAAATTGCGACATTCGATAAATTTCTGGGGCAGCAATTGCTGCTCTGTACAATTTGCTACTGTTGGGGTTGCCATATCCATAATTGTGGGGACAAGCCGTTTTTAGTGCATTTCGGACTTGCTCAATCCTTTCGAGAGCAAACAAGCTGTTCTTGAGCTCCAAACACACTTTTTATTATGTTTTATCTGTTTACTGCCTTATATGAGCCTGGTGCTGAGGCTGCGGACGAAGTTGAGATTACTTTTCTGCTGTGAACGTGATAAGCTGCAAATATACTTAAAAAGCTTCTTAAGACATTAAACAAATCTACAAGCCTTTTATTTTAACCATTCAGAGATCTTCCACAGCATATCGCTTTATACCCTGCAGTTCATAACTTATTTTGGGGAAAAATTGTCTATGTGGTATTATCTCTGATTCTAAGTTCCATAAATAGACGCTGACGATAAAACCATATAGCATTGACTGCAGTGAATCATAGTATAGCAAGTTACTGTAGAACTGAATTGAACGAAAGGTAATTTTCGTTAGTTTGATTACAAAATGTGTGTTTTAGTGGCACTCTTTATCAGGTCAAGATAAGAGGAGCGATAAGAAAACCCGAAAACAAACATTGATATAACTGTGCATTTGTTTAAAAATGATATCGTTTTTTTTTCATGAAGTTCAGTTCTTATCAAATGTTTTTGCTTGATGCTGAGGATGGCGAAATTTAAATTGATTTACTTCTGATATAATTATTATTTATAATTGATCTTATTTATTTTCATGTCCTACACACAAACACTCCACTATGCTACACAACACACCTATAAATATACGCACACTCACCCTGTACATTGGACTTTGGTTGTTGTCTTCACTCTCAACTCTGCTCAATATGTTTAAAAAATTTGTAAATATAATTTGTATAAAATGCTGCCAAATATCACAATCAATCCAAATATCCAACAACCAAATCAAACCTCAACACCTCCAACCAATTGACACCAACTCCGACAGGTGCCGCATCCCGCCGTGCTCATTGTAAGTATTCGAGGACTGACAATCCTGAAACGTTTTCCCTCTTTGTGTTTCGAAATTAACTCGAATTATTTAACCCCATTCATTGTTTAATTAAACTTACTTTTCACCCACTGTCTATTTCTGATCCCAAAAACATCCTTGGTTTCCAAACGTTATTTTGCTTTCTTAATCCTTTAAATGTGGCCGAAATATTACAATTAACCCTCTCCGAATGAACTCTCCCAACTCTTCGTTTTGGTTCCCTTGTTGCTGTCCCATCCAAGTCAACACTCATCTACTCAATCTCATCTCTCTGCTCTGCTTTGATCTGCTCCCTCATTGTACAACATATGCCAACGAAATTCTAGAGTAGTCATCAAGAGACATTTGCGGTAAAGTATGCTTGACGTCCAAAAAATCCTTTTAAATATAATTTTGTAGTAAATTGTCGTGCCGTACGCTTTCGATTTATTTGTACCCATGTACTTCGAAGTCTAAGCATGATTTGAAGGCTGGATAGATCAATGCGCGTAAACGATGAGGGCCATCAAGAATTCCTTGAATATCCACCCCGTACCCCATAATCCCATTCCTACCTAATTGCAGAACTTCTCGGTCAACACAAACAAGTACATAAAGGTCAAGATTATGGCCCAAAATCAGAATCAGACGATCGAGGTAGTCAATGGATTGAAGATGGTGGAAGTTAATTCCAACTGTCAAGAGGTAAACCGGGTAATGCCATGGCGCCGGCATTGATCGTGAGAAGCTGTAGGATTTCGTCCAGTGTTTATTGTCCTTCGTTATGCTTGGCTTTATCTCCTTCCTGCATGATAATAATAATAATAGTTTTGTAGATACTTTCTGTTGCTTGTGATGTTGCTGTACTTGTGTTAAGACCGCTT